>NW_023596921.1:4988390-5103478 GCF_011947565.3 Pollicipes pollicipes | reverse complement strand
AGGTACACACTGCACCGGCCGCGACTGACGTACCAGCCCGGCACCCCAGCGCAGGTGCACACTGCACCGGCCGCGGCTGACGTACGAGCTCGCCGCCTCGGCACGGGTGCCGGCACTGGCGAGCTGCGTCCCTCTGTCTGACACGAGCGTTGAGCTGCTTGCGATCTGGTACCGAGCATGGAAGGAAGTGTTCCACATTCATATAGGTTTAGAACTGAGATGGCCATTTTTGTGCAGACTTTTTCGCGGAGCTTGTTTTGCAATAGTTCAAAACTGTATGATGCTATCGAGACGTCAGATAGATTCGGCCTTCTCAATGGTCATACCTCGTTCAAGGCCAAGAAGCTTATGACTTTTGACTTGTTCGCACCTGTAGTATGTCAGCATGAATCTCCGCAACAACAGACAGCGGTTTGCTTTCAACAAGCTTAATGCGTTAAATGCAGGTCTCGATTACGAGCCGCGCTTTGTAATATAGAATACAGGTAATTGGGTAGTTCTACTAGTTTGACTGAGATGAGATTAAAAATGAACAGTTGAAGAAAAGGGCGGTAAACGATACTGCAAATGTAGGTAAAACATTTAAAATCACGAAAGTTATACGAGAACAACAATAAGAATGGCAAAACATGCGCAAATAACGTTCGTCGAGTTAATTATGCGCGTATTAAATAGCAAATCACTTGGCGGTGTGGAGCACGTGAGCAGTCTATCAAGAGAGGTAAAGATTCAGTTCTTCAGGCCAGCCCATCAGCAGCAGCCCATTAACTTATAATTGAAATTTTGTTATCAACGACAGTCTTTTGCATTTTAACGCATGCCAGTAGGGACAAGTGAGCTTTTGCCATGATATCTCAAGCTTGCCTCGATATCTTCAAATGTAAGAGTAAGAGTCTAGACAGCACAATTTCTTTATTAAGTAAGTATGCTCCTTATTGCGGCATCGTTTGATTGCGTTATTGAACGCCTGTGTGGCGTCAGCCGCCGCCAGACTGGTCGTTTCAGCATCGCCACTGTAGGGGACGGGCTGACTCACTTACAGTGTTTCAACCTTGCCGAGAGGTAGTGCTGTGTTGCTGGAATGTGTTTGCGGAACCGAATATGGTCATTTGCTCGTGCTTTGGGCTTTCTAGTGGTGTTCTAATATATTTGTCCGTGATTTTTTAAATTATTTAGTTCCATTCATATCCTTAGTTATGGCACTTACCTTAAATTATTCGATCCCCAGTCTTTTTTACGTATAAATGACCCCACTGTCCAAATTCTTACATGATAAAGCACAAAACGCGATTCATGATCGAGGCTTGCCTGAAACGCATCGCAATGGTTGAGGATGAGCCGAAATCCATTGAAGCCGGAAATGGTGTTGACGCACGCCAGACACGAATAGCATGATGATAATATTTGTTGTGACCTTATGATCTACATGGCCAATGAGGTAGCAATATTTGCGTGATATTTCTATGGCGTCGCTCATGCCCGGGTGACCTTCAAATAGTCCGTCTGAAATAGTCTGCACATGTTCGTGAGCGAAGCCCAGCAACCATATGGTCTTAAGTGCCAAAAATAGTGGGGCCATGAACGATGCGAAACCATCCCTAAAATGCTTCTCAGTACGACCTCTTGCAAACGTGGTACACTTGCTTTAAGCAACGTTACTGCACAGACACCTCATGTTGCAAAACCAGGATGTCATGACGTTTCTTGCTTGCTTCAAGTCTGGTAGAGTTAGGAGAGAGAGAGAGAGAGAGAGAGAGAGAGAGAGAGAGAGAGAGAGAGAGAGAGAGAGAGAGAGAGAGAGAGAGAGAGAGAGAGAGAGAGAGAGAGAGAGAGAGAGAGAGAGAGAGAGAGAGAGAGAGAGAGAGAGAGAGAGAGAGAGAGAGAGAGAGAGAGAGAGAGAGAGAGAGAGAGAGAGAGAGAGAGAGAGAGAGAGAGAGAGAGAGAGAGAGAGAGAGAGAGAGAGAGAGAGAGAGAGAGAGAGAGAGAGAGAGAGAGAGAGAGAGAGAGAGAGAGAGAGAGAGAGAGAGAGAGAGAGAGAGAGAGAGAGAGAGAGAGAGAGAGAGAGAGAGAGAGAGAGAGAGAGAGAGAGAGAGAGAGAGAGAGAGAGAGAGAAGAGAGAGAGAGAGAGAGAGAGAGAGAGAGAGAGAGAGAGAGAGAGAGAGAGAGAGAGAGAGAGAGAGAGAGAGAGAGAGAGAGAGAGAGAGAGAGAGAGAGAGAGAGAGAGAGAGAGAGAGAGAGAGAGAGAGAAGAGAGAGAGAGAGAGAGAGAGAGAGAGAGGAGAGAGAGAGAGAGAGAGAGAGAGAGAGAGAGAGAGAGAGAGAGAGAGAGAGGAGAGAGAGAGAGAGAGAGAGAGAGAGAGAGAGAGAGAGAGAGAGAGAGAGAGAGAGAGAGAGAGAGAGAGAGAGAGAGAGAGAGAGAGAGAGAGAGAGAGAGAGAGAGAGAGAGAGAGAGAGAGAGAGAGAGAGAGAGAATGGAAGAGAGAATGGAAGAGAAAAAGGGAAAGAGAGAGTGAGAAAGAGGGGAGGGAGGGGAGGAAAACAGAGTGGAAAGGGAGGATATATATATATATATATATATATATATATATATATATATATATATATATATATACACACATGTATATACATAAATATCGTGGTCTATATGACCCACAGTCAAATACCTATATACGGAATAGATCCCATTTGGACCGACTCGACTTCAACTGACAGTTAGTGACAGTATGAGAGCAGTCCCTGAGGTTTGCGGTGGCGGCCGGACGGTCGGGAGGCTACCTTCATTTTGCAACGTTACCGACTCAGGACACAGCGGAACTGGAATGGATGGCCTGTCGGTTCTGTCTGATAGCATCGGGACTTCCCGGACCTGCACGACTTCGTCTAGACAAAGTAATGTCTTCGAACGTGTGACGGCACCAGCTTTGCCTTTGGAGTATACCCATTAATTTGTCGGTCAGGGAAATGCACCAGCTTTGCGCCACCACGGCATTCAGTGACGTCTTACAGCAGCCGAGCCGGGATTTGCGGCATAAACTCCTGGCCTCTCAGGGCCAGCCGGAGTAGCTTACATAACATCACTAGGCTCACATATTCTTGTGTTCTCTCAGGGCAAGCACCGCAGGTGCCTTCACTTTCAATTATACATGTAAAAATTGAATATGTACGATGCGAAATGCACAGCATTACATTCATCGGCGATAAATAATGTTTCTGACCGGAAGCGATCGCTTTCTGTTCACGTTTAGCGACTGGCTGTCAACTACCCTTTCGTGTACGTCAGAAATTCCGACATCTTGCGTTTCTCCAGGTGCTTCCTTCCACTTCTCAGTGGCATGGAAGCTAGAAAATCGCCGGGTGTGCTCGGTGCGGGCACGGGCCAGGTGGAGCAGTCCTGTCACTAGACCTCGGATTTCTCTGGCGGACACATTCTCGCAGTACGACGGCAGGCCCTTCATCATGACGATGCATGCATACTAGGTAGAACGCGACGTGCCATGGTCGAGTTTGCTTGGCTCGGCGAGGTAATCTCCTTCGGGCCATGTCAGCCTCCGCCAGATCGGCGTCATCTGCTCCTGGCGACGGCTGCATTGCTAATCCTTGTGCTGTGGTTGATGATTTTCTGAACGCTCTCAAGTGCGCCGCGCTGCAACTAGCTTTCACAACTGTGCATTAAAGAATGCGTGGAAAAACCAAAGATTCCACGAGAATCTGTTCATTTCTTCTCGCAGCCATCGCGAAATTTTGGCAGGCCTGATAACGTCACGAAACAACGCCTCATTATGACAGAAACGTGCCATTCGAAAGTAAGATTTGTGTCCACATCGACTGTCAGAACATTTGCACCACCGCTTGAGCGTAACGTTGCATCACCAACACGTACTTCGAAAGTTCGGCCTGACATCCTCTGCTGCGAAAATGTGAGAAACAAGATAGGTTTTGCGGGTTTTGTTGTTGTATCGTTATGCCCATACCGTCGCCGCGGTTTGCCCGGCGTTTTGTCGATTTGTTAACCCTGCTTTCGTTGTCTGCGGTGATCATAGTGAATAAATTGTACGTCGGCAGCATGAGTATTGATTTATTTTCTTTAAGATAGGCTAGTGCCCACAAACTAAAATGTCCCCTCTTGGGTACTCTGTACATAGTGCAAAACGACGTGCCAAACGAAAGAGAATGTGAGTTATAAAACGAAATCCAGAATTAAAATGGTGCCAAACACACCAAACAAAAAACTATTTGGGGCAAGCTAAAAGCTTGAGCGCATTAGGAGCAAGGGTATCATTTTCTAAAATCGATTGAGAAAGGGAGGCTTAGCGAATCAAGTTGACCTAATTTACCCCAAACTCTAATTCCTCCCCGGGTTTCCGCCACTTTGATTTCCGTTTTCCATGTCCAAATTAAAATTAAACAAGAAATTCGGTCGGTTGCAAAACTGATTTGAAGTTGAGGAGTGACTTTCCACTTCCAGTGTGATAGTGATAATGACAGACCGTGGTGATTATAATATTAATAATGATGCGTTTGGGATACGCCGTGTATCAGCCGGGTATGCCATGAGCCCGATATGCATCGTTTTGCTCATATGCATTAAGGGGGAGAGGGGTGCTCAAAAAAGCATTGAGGAGCTCATGTTGTCTTTTGAGAGCTCGCACCTCTTACCTCCCGAACGTATACGAAGTGACGCCCCTGATCATTTGTGAGCCAGCCTTTCTAGCGGCGATGGTCTTATCAGCCTGCGTTGCGCGTGGCATTGATACCAGGCAGGGAGGCGAGTTTTCTTTCCCGCGTGTTTGAAATAAGATAAGTGAGCTTAGCTTTAGAGGCCTGGAATAGTGGTCCTGGAAGTGTAGCTGTCTCACAGTGCATGTTTGGTGGAACGAGGGTGATGATAGCACGCGCAAAGGGTCTGTTGCACAGCATTTGGAGAATAGGAAGATGTGCTATGGCTTTCCGAAATTATAGTTGGGGGATCATTTTAGGTTTTGGTTTCCATTGAGTCAATGCACATGCTTTGTCGTAATTAAAATTTGCTTCGTCGAGAATTGTATATATATATATATATATATATATATATATATATATATATATATATATATTGAGGTCATTCCGTTCTTGTCACCAAATGCATGCGAATAAAATTTAGCATTGGCCCGAATTGGTTATGTGTACACTGATTCTATATTTCCCCAGGCAAAGGAGATCTACGCCCCTTTTACTTTATAAGCTAGTATGTTTGTAAGACGCTGATGCAGGCTAAGATGCTCCGATCTGCACGAAATTCGATTATCATGTTCTGAAATATCCACGACTCCCCCCCCCCCCCCCATCCCTCACGCAATTCTGAAAATGGACACGCATGGTTATGAAACCTTAGTATTCGGGTAGACTATGTGCCTGCTCGTATTTCTGCTGAGGCAAGACATATGCCTCGTATACGATAGAATATGATCATGTATGATACGTTGGATCGTATTGTACTCGTACGATGTGGCGGCTGAGAGATGTGTAATTTTATCTATCTGGCGGCATTACGTTCGACGACATCGTGAAGCATTGGCATCTGCCGTGCTGCACTGTACATTTCAGCGCAGTTGCTGTTAACCATACCATCTCTAGGCGGCATGTCTTACTCCGTATCGGTGTGATTAACGTTCATCGAGAATGCACTGAACAACTCACGAAAAATGAAAGCTTTTAAATTTGATTCCTCATGCCCTGTGTCCTCATTTTCAAGGTGATAGGCCATCCGTGGGTCACGATATTTGAACCTTAAAGGGAGTGTTACACATTTGCATGGGCTTTGCACAAATACAACCGTCTTGAAGATCATTCGATGCAATGCAAAGCCCTGCCCTTCCTAAACCTAAACGCATGTAGTTTCTGGACTACATGTCCGCGATGATTTGTAGACTTTTTCGGGGGAGTTTATCAAGGTCACCCAGGCTTCCATGACGCTTTAATAACGTCATACAGATCTTGTCAGTGCATTAGCCATGGAGCACTCTAGGTTGATAGAAATATAAATGTTGAGTTATTCATATCTGGCGTTCGTGAGCACGATTTTCAAATATGGCGGCCGTCCATTAGCTCTCTGTTAATGTTGTGCAAGATGCGGTGACTTAATCAATCAATGGCGTATTGAAAAGCGTATTTGTGAAACAGACAAATTGCGTTGTTCAGAGCAGCCTTTTCCACTTAACGTATACCGATAGTTGTCAGTGAGCTTGTTTCTTCATATATGATGCCGGCTTTGACATGTTCAAATGTGAAACATTTCCTTTATCGCCACATTTCTTACAGCTTTGGAAAGCGCTTCGTTACTTGCATCCGAATTGCCTTGTTAAATATTTCATGTACCCGGGATGGTCAATGCGACAACAGCACCGGCCGCAGTGCCACGGACATAAGCACCAGCACGGGCCGGACGGGTTTATGTAAAAAGGGGCCAAACTTGTCTGGCCTGATGTGACTTATTACGGGTTATAACCATTGATGTCCACTAATGCCTGCATGATAACGTTTTTCAAAATATTTTCAACGCATTTTTCTGCATTACCGTAGCATGCTTAGTTCTTGACATTATAGAAATGGTCTATAAAATGGCGCTGTCTCATATGACCCCATTTGACCCATCGAGAGGCACAGTTGTCGTTATTCAGGCATGTCCACCTGAGACAAATTGCCGAGAGCTTTCCAATTCCGCTTACCTCGTGACTCTAGCTCGCATAACTCTCACATTCTCGGGGGTGGTTTCCGAGACCCATAGCTGAACGAAAATGAAGAAAACACTGGGAGGACGGGGGTTAAGGAATCAGTCGGCGGACTTGTTGTGCTGGTCGCGGCTGCTCCCATAGAGGCCCAGACCATATTGTTTGTGCAGCCATTCCGATGTATGTGTGTTGCGACCCAGGACAGTATGGCATGAATTCCGCAGCCGTGACAGATGACGGTAGATCACAGCGCATTACCGGAGCTAGTGTTACGCGGACGTGCTCTTCATCTCACCGCCGATCTGACCGGTGCGGCAGCAGGTCTAGTGTTACGCGGACGTGCTCTTCATCTCACCGCCGATCTGACCGGTGCGGCAGCAGGTCTAGTGTTACGCGGACGTGTTCTTCATCTCACCGCCGATCTGGCCGGTGCGACAGCAGGTCCCCGAAGCCGAAAACGAGTGTTCATGTGGCGTAGATTTCGAGGTTGGACTACGGCTACTACAGTGGACACGGTGCGTCGAGGTCGTCGGGCGGCTTTGAGGGCTGAGTTTTTTGTGGTTTGTGTTTTGCGACCTGCTCACCTGTCACACCATCTGCGATATGACCCAGACCAGCACAGCGTTTTGGGAGTAGAACGCCCAGGGAACTGGATAGCGGCGTAAATGCTGACCCTACACCTACCTACATTTACATCCAGAAATTACAGAAGAAAATATGAGTAAAGATGTTTGCAGTTGGCGATATGCACCAGAACATGCCCCGTAGACTGCTTTGTCATGCTTCAAATAATGTCCGGCTACAACTGAGCCACGCTTGCAACCAGCTAAAAGCGGGTGAGACTCCCAGCTGGGCCATACTAGACGAACAGGTAACGATCCATGCAGTTCAGCTCCACATCGACTGTCGGCTAGTCCTGCACGTGCACAAACGCGGCTCCCCAAGATAGGAGCTACAGCAGCAGCAGCTGCCGGCATGAAGGGTGGAATACAGCATGACGTGAATGGCGGCGCCGTGACGTGCTGTGTGGGCGACACCTGGGCACGGATACAACTCGGAGTGATTGACAGGGTGGGCCAGGTGAGACCTGGTGCACTGGCCACCTCAACCTTATGGCGGTTCGAAGAAAGAATACCCGCTAAACGGAACGTTGCATATGCACTTATTGCGACCTTTTGGTCTGGGCACGGGTCGGTGGCGGCAACAGAACAGGCGACTCCAGCTGCAGCCACTGTATATTATTTCGCGCACCGCACGGCCACGCCGAGACCTGACGTGAACACGGCTGGCACGAAACCGCATGCCATTATTGCTTGAGCTGATGAAAGGCTTGTATTATATATGAGCTTTCCATCACTGTTTTTATTAAACAGCAGTCTTTTGCGCTTGCATTTGTAATTGTGCTGTCTGAAAAAAACGCATCTTAGTGGATCACCGGGGGGGGGGGGGGGGGGGGGGCTGGCGTTGATGCAGCGGAGCCCTGTGCTCAGGCGAGCAGGTGCTACCTGGTGCACCACGATCGGGGGTGGATCAACACCGGGCGCTGGTACCGGGCGCCGGCTGCACCATGGTGCTGGTGCAGCCGGTCCTGACCCCGGGCCGGCGGGTCCTACCTGGAGCACCACGATCGGGGGTGGATCAACACCGGGCGCTGGTACCGGGCGCCGGCTGCACCATGGTGCTGGTGCAGCCGGTCCTGACCCCGGGCCGGCGGGTCCTACCTGGTGCACCACGATCGGGGGTGGATCAGCCGAACGGCACGCAGGAATGGAGCATAGTGCGACAAATACTGACTGTAAAATAGAAAGTTTAGCTGGAATATAGTAGGATATAAAGCTTGGCAATAGCTTAGGACAAAACATTACTAACGATACTAGAATCACTATACCTTTGTACTCTTTGTCGTAGGCTGAACACAAATACTTCAGCTTGGCACCTGGTGACAGCAACATTGTTTAAGGCAGTGCATTTTTTAGACGTAGTGTCATGCTACTTGTTCGTTCCAAATCATCGAAACTTTTTGGGCGCATTCCCCAGCTTTCATGATAATAATTCGCAATTCAAAATGATTAAAACAGCCGTTTGCAATATATCATGAACGTATCCACCGTGATGCAGGCAGCAAGGACATTGCCACGGCGATTGCTAATGGAAAGCCGTGACATATAAATTTGGTATGACTGCTACGATGCGCTGTTATTTGTGTTGCGTTAGCGATTGAGGCTTTGTCGCTATATTTATCACTTGTTGAGAGTGCTGTTTTTGCGGCACCTCTGTGCCGTACGTTGTGATAGCTTCTGCTGTGCAGAGGCGGGAGCCATGACCGTGACGGTAAGGGCAGCGATCTGTGCAGAGGCCGGAGCCGTGATAGTGACAGTGAGAGCAGCGATCTGTGCAGAGGCCGGAGCCGTGATAGTGACAGTAAGAGCAGCGATCTGTGCAGAGGCCGGAGCCGTGATAATGACAGTAAGAGCAGCGATCTGTGCAGAGACCGGAACCGTGATAGTGACAGTAAGAGCAGCGTTCTGTGCAGAGGCCGGAACCATGATAGTGACAGCACGGGCGACGATCTGTGCGGAGGCCGGAGCCATGATAGTGACAGTAAGAACAGCGATATGTGAAGAGGCGGGAGCCGTGATAGTGACAGTAAGAGCAGCGGTCGGTGCAGAGGCCGGAGCCATAAAAGTGACAGTATGGGCGACGATCTGTGCACAGGCGGGAGCCGTGATAGTGACAGTGTGGGCGGCAATCTGTGCTGAGGCCGGAGGCGTGACAGTGATAGTAAGAGCAGCGATCTGTGCAGAGGCCGGAGCCATGATAGTGACAGTGTGGGCGGCAATCTGTGCGGAGGCGGGAGCCGTGATAGTGACAGTGTGGGCGGCAATCTGTGCTGAGGCCGGAGGCGTGACAGTGATAGTAAGAGCAGCGATCTGTGCAGAGGCCGGAGCCATGACAGTGACAGTGTGGGCGGCAATCTGTGCGGAGGCGGGAGCCGTGATAGTGACAGTGTGGGCGGCAATCTGTGCTGAGGCCGAAGGCGTGACAGTGATAGTAAGAGCAGCGATCTGTGCCGAGGCCGGAGCCATGATAGTGACAGTGTGGGCGGCAATCTGTGCGGAGGCGTGACAGTGACAATAAGGGCAGTTATATGTGCCGAGGCCGGAGCCATGATAGTGACAGAAAGACAGCGATTTATCAGACCACACATCTGGGACTACTGAAGTGCCTAGCGACAGGTTTTGACGTCCACTAAATGATGTAAGTTTTGGTTCGGAAATGCTGCAGTGGTAAAGGTCAGACACACTACGGTTTTTTTGGCGTGGGCTCGTTGTCAACATGGGTTCCGTCGTTGTTTTGTGCCTCTTTGTTATACGAACCGCACTGTCGAGAAAAGACGCCTTAGCACGAGGTCTTATCACTCCGACACTGGATCTAGCAAGAATCCCGGTTCTCTGTGGGGCTGTCACTGGTCGCTAGGTTCACACAAGTTATGAATCGGGCAACGCGGACTCTGCCTTCATTGACCAGAATGGCACGCGACAGTCTTGTTCGGCCTTGCCCGCAGTGTTTGCGGCGCTCTTTCACGGCATGGCAGTGGGGCGGACGTGATGCTGTACTCAGCTGTCTCTGTACCAGCAATGCGCTCGTCTACGGGGAACGGGGTGGACGCGACGCTGTACTGAGCTGTCTCTGTTACCAACAGTCTGCCCGTCTACGGGGTAACTGTTTTTGGCGAAGTGCGCGATGGTTTTTGCGTTTGTGTTCACTCACTGGAACTTAGATATGTGCTCACTTTTTTGCCGCTGCATATCTACGGAAAACTGGAGTTTACGTTTAGGTTAGGTTAGGTTAGGTTAGGTTAGGTTAGGTTAGGTTAGGTTAGGTTAGGTTAGGTTAGGTTAGGTTAGGTTAGGTTAGGTTAGGTTAGGTTAGGTTAGGTTAGGTTAGGTTAGGTTAGGTTAGGTTAGGTTAGGTTAGGTTAGGTTAGGACCATAATCGGGCCATGCGCATGTGCATGCGCTTTTATAATGCGTTTTTGTGCTTTTAGAAAGCTAAGCTTGAGATTCTCCCAAGGTCTTCCTTACGTTGAACCCAAACTTATCATGACGTGAGCGAGTAAAATCATGAGCACATGTAAATGCATTGCCGAAGGTGCCAAACTAAGAAAAGTTTTAGCGAAGTTCTGGCAGGGTTTCCGCGGCGGCCTACCTTGGTTCGGATATATCTATAGCTTTGTTTTTTTGTGCACCGAAAATTTCACTGCCTCAGTTTAGACGACGGGAAGTGTCATGAAATTCATCATAGATTCTGGGTAAGGAACTGGTGTAGGCACAGCGCACATGGACGAATGCTGCTTTCTGGGCTCATAGATCGAGCGCATGTACTGTTTTGTTCTTTTTTGGTGACCGCCTCCTTGGCAAACACGTCGTCTGCCTATCTTGACTTTTGAGGATGTAAATATTACAGGTTGTTTGAGACGCAGAATGTGGGCAAATAACAGTATTGTGTCTATGCGAATTTCAAACCTGTCACGTTTATTTCGAGTTCGTAAAACCGGACCATGTTAGGTTTTTTACAACACAGCTCGCACTATCGGTACTGGGAAGTGTATGGCGTTATGCTTACTTATTAGCACGAGGTTCAGACAAGGTATTTGCCAGGTGGCCCGTTGGGCATCGTCGGCAGCTCTTATCTTCAGCTCGTTTTCCCCTTCATCCACAGTCGCCGAACTGGCGTGAGTTCCCGTAATGCCCCACCACCTCGGCTTCAGCTTTTGATGCGCCGAATTAGCGATAACGCCCATAAATCCGCGGCCGCCAGGCGGCCGATACGGGCCGGGCCGGCGGTGCGGGTCGGCCCGCCGGTGCCGGCGTCGGGGTCGGCCCGAACCCGTTCACCTGCAGCGCCGGCGGGGGGTTGCAGCGGCCGCCCGGCCGGCACGCCCGCAGGCCATTGTCATAGGTCTCGCCGGCCTCGCAGTTCAGCAGATCGGCCTCGCCGCCGCGGCAGAAGTAGAACTGGCTGCAGTTGTGCGCCGCGTACTTGCCGTTGCCCGGGCAGATGAAGATGTCGGTGGCGTCATATGCTGGCGTCGTGGGAGGCGCTGGCGTGGTCGGTAGCTGCGCCTCTTTCACGCCGAATATGCCCGCTTTGAGCGCGCGGATCATGGGGAACGGCGTACCGGTGCAGAAGCCGCGGAAGTCGTCTTGCGTGATGGTCCACACGGCCACGCCGCCCAGACCGCTCGCGCGCGCCAGCCAGCCTTTCCGGCGGAGCATGGCCTCGTCGTCGTACGCTACCCACTGGTTGCCGCTGGAGGCGAACGGGCCGAGCGCTTCTGGGAACGGTCTGACCGGCGTCCAGCCACGCCGGCCCGTCATGTCGCAGATCTCGTACGTGGCCAGCGAGCCGGCGCTGAGCGTCAGCGGCCCCTTGGCGCCGGCGCCGGCGGTCGGCGCGTACAGGCCGTTGCGGCCGGCGCTGCGCAACTCGAACGTCTGCCCGAACGTGGCCACGGCCAGGTTCAGCTTGCTGGGGTCGGCGCCCATCTGCTGGAGCGCCGCGAGCGTGGACATGAAGTCGCGGCCGGCGAGCCGCGCTGGCGCGCCAGGCGGCGTGCGCAGCGGCGCGTGGTGGTACGTCTCATCAGCCTCCGTCGAGTGGTAGGTGTAGCCGAGTACGCCGGCGTAGTCGACGGAGGCGGTGATGCGAGCGATGTCGAAGTTTGCGCGCAGCTCAGCTGGGTCGGCACTAAGCTCGGCGCTGAGGAGGAGGCGGCGCCGGCCGTCCGTCAGCTGCTCGCCGTCGAAGGCGGCGCGCAGCGCCTCCAGCAGTGCTGCGTGGGTGTCCGGCGCGTGTGGCGGCTTCCAGTCCAGGTCCAGTCCGTCCAGCTGGTGCTCGCGCAGGAAGAGTACCACCTCTGCCGCCAGCTGCTTGCGGCTCTCGGGGGTGGCGGCGGCGCTGCTGAGCGCCTGCTGCTGTGTCTCCGAGCTGGTGCCGATCATGACGAGCACGCGCAGCTGCGGGTTGTGACGGCGCAGTGCCACCGTGTCCCGGTAGCCACCACCGATGATGTCGGCGAAACCATCCAGCGGCCCCAGGTGCAGCGTCTCCTCGTCGACGTTGGCGCCGACATAGTGGATGTGCGTGCACAAGTGCGGCGGGATGTTGGCGGGCAGGAAGCGCGCCAGCGGGCTGCGGTAGCGCGCCCAGTCCTCGTAGAAGCAGACGACGCGCGGCGTCGCCTGGCACGGCACCGGGGCCGGCAGCAGCAGCAGCAGCAGAAGCGACAGCGGCAGCCGCAGCGTAGTGGAGAGCGGGCGCTGGAGGCAAGGCGTCAGTCAGTAGCATTGGGAAAGGGATACATAGACGCCTGCGTCGTGGGTTTCTCACAGTGGCACAGGCGCGGGGTCGGGTGCAGGAGGCACATGTTTCCCTCCTTCCCTCCTCAGGTTTCGAGGGGCCCGAAGGTTCCTTCGAAATCGAAAACAACACCAGAAAATCTGGCTCAATCACAATATTTTTGTCCCCTCGTTTGCCATCTTTTAATGTTAGCCACGGAGCCGACGCTGCGCAGCCTATGCAGACTGCAACGCCGGGCGTCGAAATTTTGATTGCTGAAATTTGCGATCGTCCATGTTAAAAACTACGTTCCATTTTTTTTTCTCGCCAATCGATTCTGGCCGAATGTTGAGCATTCCCAGATAAACGTGGATCGACTGTTAAGAAGTTTTGGCCCATTGGATGTACAATCCACGTTCACAGGGACTTGAATATCTCTGTAGAGTCCAGATCAAAGTTCTGGTGAACCTGCTGAGTTATATCGGTTTAGAGAGCGTCCAATTAACCATTGTGAAGTGAGGAGCGCCGGTGATTTGTCGTATGCAGGCGTTGAACGCCTGCTTTCTTCAGTTTATTGCCTTCAAAATTCTAACAGAATTGGTACCGCGATAGCTTCTACTTTCTGGTCTAGCTATAGACGGTAAAAAGGATAATAAAGCGACTAAAATTGTGGCCTTTGGCCATACCCTGTAATATATTTCGGGGAGCATTTCAGCATCAGGGGCCCTTTCTGAACCCCGTGCCCACCCACCTTGACCAGGCTCTTGCTACGCCCTTGCGGTCGGTCCCCTGGAGCTACGTTACTTTTCTACGTACCTTCCTTTCTTTTGCTTTTCCTTACTACCTAATTGTCACCTTCTTTTCAGACTTGAAGGAAAGGGGTGCTACGCTCTTAAGGAAACCGGTCGTGGACAATATTTATGTATTATGTTAGCGTTTAAATCCCTCAACGATTTGATGTTATAGGTATATTGATGAACGATAAGGCGCACGATTGTAGGTCGCTACAAGTTTTTAAAAAAGGCGGCGTAGATTTAGTGATTATTTTGGTGAAGTTTCATGCTTTTTTTTCATGCTTCATGCTTTTTGCCCATGGCAATCTGACATTTCACCAAGTTATATTCATGGAGTATGTATACTCTGTTTAGTCGCTTCTTGCAACGCTCGTGGCTTCTGACTGGCTTTGACATTTGTCACTTAGGGATCAAATGTTATTAATGTGTTACTGTGGAAATATGGATATCGCGAAATCATTAATACCCCATCGCAGAAGTCACGCGCGCGGTGTCATCACGGCTGTGCGAGGTGTCCAGGCAGATATTTCAAACTGACAGCACACCGCTGCCACGGAAGGGGAAAATGCCACGTTAGATATCATCAACTTCTGCTTTTGGTTGTTTGCGTATGAGGGCGGCGTGGCAAGGTCTGGGTGGCAAGGCATTACGGTCTTGCTAAAGGTGTTGCAAATCCACGTTCGCAGTCTCCACTTACCGCCATGGTGTGTGCGCTCCTAAGCCACCGGCTGCACTTCAAGGGCGCTGCGTCCGACGTCGCTTTAGTACTGGACAGCCCCGCGCCGGCTCGTGCAGAACAGGTTTTGGAAATCTCCGTAGTCATCTGCGCCCAGTGGGGTGTGCCGGCCTGGTGATACCCCGTCCCGGTGAGCCGAGCCGTCCCATCGGCGCAGGTGGCGGCTGCTGCAAAATGCGGCCCAGTCGCCATGACGTCAGTGGTGGAGCACGTCGGTGTGACATAACTGTAATAGGTAATGAGCCCCCGTCATGTCGACCGCGACTGTGACATGCCAGTGGGGAATGACATGTGCCGTAGGTGCGTCCCCTTCGCAACTGCCCGCCGTGCTCAGATATTGTTCGCTTCGGCGGTGGAAATGATCATTTATGACGGTTGGAAAAAATAAATTTGATCTACCTTCCTTCCTGCACAGCGCCTTTTCATTAGGCATAACCTTGTCATGCCTCAGAATTATTGATTTGAAAAAGAAATTGTTCGGGATACATGTTAGTTGTTTCTACGCATTAAAACCTTATTAACATGATCTTTGGTCGTTGGAGAATCAGTGAGCTTTGATCATTTATAATTCTGAAAATGTCTTCCCGGTAAGCCATGTTCAGTGGCGAAGGTGGAGGACTACTTGCGGCAGGTAGCAATGTTTCAGGGCCAGTTAGCGTTATGGCGCTCCCACCACACGGTGGCCGCAATATCATGAAAAGAACGCGAGTCAACGCAAAGACATTTTAGCTGACTGCAGTCGTAAGCAGATACACTATTTCTACTGCTGGGTTTTTGCTTTGAGACACATTGTTTTTAGAAAGCCAAGCAAAATTCGATAAGACCGACAAGGTGTGGGACTCTACGGTTAACTGCATGAATTAGCAACGCCAAACATTGCGGACACGACATATTCAGCCCTGCGTAAAATAAGAACTTGCAGCCTTAACGGACCAGGTTGTCCGAATAACATTCGGTATATTCTAACCCAGCCGCTCCCAGCCTGGTGAAGTCCTACCAAGGTGCTGCGCGAAAGTCTGGGAGAGCTTGCGTTGAAACCACATCTGTCTTGCGCCAGGAAAGATGAGTGCACAGGCGGCGCCGACAGGTGGGCACTGGCTGGAAGGTTATGTTGCCACATGTACTGTAACGCACCACTTGCACTGAGCCGAAAGTGTCTGCTATAAAGCAGGAGGGGGGGGGGGGGGGGCTTCCACTCACCAGGAGAATTCAGGCAGGAACGAGGTAATGGCACTTCTGATTGGTGATTCTATTTGTGTTCCCCAATACAATGACCGTTTAGAACGCTTCTGTGGACCCATCAGCTGTCTGTATGGCCCTCTCCACAACAGGAGGCTAGTGTACGCAAGGCGTATGCCGCTTTAATCTTGTTTGCTTCGGGGTAATCGAAATTCAGGTCATCCTTAGGGTGGAAATGCACCTAAAATGCCGGAAGTACCGATATAACCGGTAAGTGAGCGATTTTGTCGCGCTAATCCGTTCAGTTATGTGGGTTTCTAGCGATTGTTTTGTGTTGTCTGGAGGCCGGAGCGCGTATTCAGCCTTTTTCGCTCGTTATCCGACGGCTCTGCGTTCGACGCGCCGCCATCGCCGAGCGGCGCTGACCGTGTGCACAAATTGTGTGAGAATTCTGTTAGAATTCTGTCGCATTACCCATGTTTCGTAGCTTTACGATGTGTGGTAGGGCATGATCACAGGATGCGGATCAATATTAGGTTTAAAATTTAAAAAGGGCGATAGCTCGGATGACACGTGGAAACCGCGTGTCCCCACTCTTGGGAAGAACCCAAGACCAGTGCGGAGGGCCCGGAGTGATCAAGTGTGTTCAGACCGATTAAGATACGGGGCCCCTGCCGACGGTGTCCTCCGAGAAAAAAAAGACAAGAAAACGAATGCGGGCGGTCCCTGAGAGATCGCGGGTGCCGCAGCGGGTCAACACAGAGGAACCCCGTCAACGGCGCAGGGTACCCCGAGCAAGCGAGAACACAGACAACTTTGTTAGGGTTCCTGGGCGATCGGTGCTTTTCCCCTCCTCCGTCTGTTCAACATATAGAGCCCGCGGCAAGAGTGCAGGACCCTCCAAGCATACGAACAAAAAGGAAGAGCCCAAGACCAATGTGAAGGGCCCCTGAGCGATCGAGAGTACTTTGGCAGATGAACATATAAAACACCTGGCAGCAAGTAGTTCTGCAGGTTAGCAGGATAAAACCCCAACGAGAGAGTGCGGCCTTTGCAGATAAGGGCAATGGGAAGAATTTCGGATGAATGCAGAGGGCCCTGAGCAAATAATCCGTGTGTTAGTTGATGGGGCCCGGACAACAAATAAGGGTCTTCGGGGAAACGATAGGACCCAATACCAGTGCGGAGGGCCGCTGAGCGATCGGGAGTGGCCTGGCAAGCTTCCGTCACTTCAGAGATTTGCTTGAAAAGACCATGACGGAGAATACAAAAAAAAAGAAGGAGAGAAGATAATCAGGAGCGGAGGTAACTCCTCGTCACCACCGAATTGGTCAGGCCTTAGTTGTGCTATAATCATTAAGTAGATTGAGAGCACGCATGCATCATGCCTAGTAGAACAAGTAGCTTCCGTCTGCAGAAGTGGATGTCTATTTCAGCGTGCAGTCCTCCAGTGAGGGATGTAGTATGTTTGAATAACTGAATAGTTCACACAAACCTCTATCTTGCCCGCTGGTGGGCGGGCGGCAGTGCATCGCTATGAAGTGTTGTAACCGCTTGTAACCGGAATCACGCTCGATGGGGTCTGCAGTGGCCGGCGGGGTAGCTGCACGCCTCCGTACTGCTGTGCTGTCCGCTTCGGTATCTGTCTGCAGCTACGCTGCCTTCAGGCGTGCGCCCAGCCGTCTGCCCGTGTCGCTTGGCCGTGCGTGCCTGGACGAGACTTGCGCGGCTGACTGGGGCCCCGCCGCAGCTGCGGTTCCCCGGGCAGCTGGACAACCCCAGTAACGGGGGTAGCGTACCGGCCACTATCTTGAGCGATCTCAGACGCGGGTAGTTTTTGCGGCCTGTTGTGCGGGGAAACCCCACGTCCGTGTCACATCAGCACAGGGAAGCCCGCTTGGAATATTTGGCTCGGCGGGCCTGAACCTCGACACAAAGCCCCTTTTCCCCGATGTACGTGAAGCAATTAGCAGGCCGCGTCGGCAAACATACCAAACACAGACAGCATTGCATGATTCTGATGACCGCAGCAAATGGCTTCTGTAGTTATAGCTGGCCGCTTGTGCTCGGAAAATCCGCTCCAAGCCGATGGCACTTCACCGCGGCCGCCGTACCGAGAAAGCAGTTTTCAAAGACGCTTTTGAGAAAGACGGTAAGTACATTGAACGCCGCGAAAAAAAAACACGTTTCCAGGCCGGAATCATCGTGGTCGTGGCCAGTAACAGTTGGTAAGTATCCGAGCCGGTCCTACTCGCGTAGCTTTGAAGCCTGATTTTTTCCTGCACGTACACGGCGCTGACGTGCGCCTGTTCAAACGCTCGCAGGCGTGCCGTTGCTCTCGGGTCGGCCATCTGTCGCTGGAGTAGAGTCCCCGGAATCCTGTGGACACCCACCCTGCTGCCAGCGGTGCCTTGCCGAAGCCTCGCCCGACGGAATTCTAACGGAACTGGCAGGTCCGCGTAGCAAACTGTGGGCAACGGGCCCCAGCGTCAAGCGCATGCAGAAGCGCATGCAGTATGACCTGCGATCAAACAGAAGGCCGCCTTGTCCACCTGCATGAGCCAAACACGCATGCATTGCCATAATGTTATCGCCATCGGTGGGGAATCCCGCATGGCGCATCCATGCAGGCCACATAATCTTCAATGCTTGTGCCGCACGGTCACACCAACGTTTTGACCAGGGCATTGATACGGAGCCATAATTACCCGGACAATGCAGGCATGTTAAAAGGCTTGATACACTGTTCAACCACACCAGATTATTCATTGATCTCACCAATCGATGAGTGAATGAGCTACATGAAATTGGCATTCAGTGCTGTTAGGGAGTAAATTGCTGTTTGGATTTGAAGCTTTGCTGAGGAAATCCATGAAATATTGGCCAAAGACTACTATTCGAGTTATTCTCATACGGGTCCGTAGGCTCGCTCTTTTTACGTCGACCATCTTGGGACCATTGACGAGTTTAGGACGCGAAACATCGTAACCATTTTGAGGTATCTGCAGCCAGACGGCAAACGCGCCACCCGCGCGTCGCGCCGGCAGAATGCTGGGCAAGTTCGCTCCATGATGACGGCAGAGCACGGCCGCCCTCGTAAACTGCTCTACGACGTCGGCCGTGCCATCGTGCTCGGGGATGAGTTGCGCGTCGAATGGGCCTCCACCATTCACCGCGGCCCCTCTGTCCACTCCGGCCGTAGTAGTCGACATCTCTGGCGCTGGGACACTCGCACCAGCCGTTGTGACAGCATCGCTACCGGCCGCGACGGTTTCGGGCATGATGGCCGAAATAGCTTGTAAGAGAACGTAGTGTGCATTCGCCTGGACTCGTCCAAAAACCGGTTTGCGCCTGCGAGCATCGAGTCCCTGCCGCCGCCTCAGCGCCCGACGCTTGACTCCCGGTGAATCGGGAGACCCGCGGTCACGTGACGCCCCCCGGCGCCCAGTCAGATGTAGAGTTCGGAAGACAGCGAGGGCGAGGGCGCACACCCCGCACAATCACACCACATATCAATGGCCGTTTTACAGTGGCGTGGTACTGGACGTGTTCTATTCCATGGCCATTCCAAAAAAATTAACTGTCGAAAGGTTATCGGCATTCTGAGAACCTTTGGACATTTGGGGTTCTTAACTTCTTCGGAGCCATTACGGTGTGGGCCGTTCTTGCGTTTTGTGACGCCTTCACTGTCTGATTATGAAAGGGTGCGTGGAGAATGCCAATGAAACAAACATATGGGCTTGCAGACTCACTTTGGTGTCTACAGAAGGCAAGGTTTCGTCGAACACGCAGAACAGCGGCGTGGTCTCATCACTGATTTGGTATTTTTCCTTTTCCAGTCAGTTTTCCCTGTAGGGTGGAAAAACCCCTGAGCCTCACGGATGAACCTCACGAAAACCGGGTGCACGGCTGCAGCGCCAGCGTTCATGATGGTGCTTTGGGTCATAGGATTTCAGTCAGAGAAACACAAAGAAAGCAGCGTTTCCCGATGTTGGCATTTATTACATTGTTGAGCGTTTTTTAATATTTGGTTTTGGCTTTTTTAAGAAAAAGGGAGTTGAAGAACTTTTGTCGTGGCCAGTGTCCTTCAAACGTCTTTGGCCACCATTGTCGGACGGGCGGTTGGCCGGTACCGTCGTTCCAGATCTGATCTGTAGCATTCAGCGGGCACTGGACTGTTATGGGGTGTTCCCCACATTCTTGGCTGCACTTTGTACCATGTACCATGAACCTTAAACACCCTGAGACCTCCTCAAAGTTGCCTGGTTCACTTGTCATTTAACCGTTTTCAATTTAAAAAATTAAGTTCTTCTTGGCCGCGTAGGGCTCTTGAATCTCTGGCGGATCCCGAACCATCAGGGGCTCGCTTGTTGTTTTGGGTGGCCTGGATCATCATCGGCCCCTTTGATCCCTTACGGGGGTCCGGTCACTCAGAGCCCGTCCCGCTGCGGCGGCCATGACACGGGCTCGGGACCGTTCGTCCCGCCAGATGGCTGGACCGTCGTGGGCTCCATCACCATCCTGGGGTCCTCAATCTCCTGCTGGCCGCTCGATCGTGAAGAGGCGCGGGGTTGTCTGGAGCCGTGCGGTCTCCAGGGTCCACTGACGGTTCGAGTGGCACCGGTCGTCTGGGCGCCACCGGCCGTGTCCGCGCCGGGGTGACCACGGTGCTCCAGGACTGACCGCGTAGGGTAAGCCGTCTAGGTCTAGTTCTCTCATCAAGGAGCGTCTGAACAAGACTGACTGCCCAGTCCCAGGACATGCATGTGTCGGCCCTGATGGCACACTGATTGGGAATGCATGAGGCACGCCTGAAAGTTATTAGTACCGGTGGCACTTAAATCTAGAAAATACCTGTGTAGGATCTGAATGTTTCTCTAATTCATCTCTGTTCTTATTTCTGCTAACCTGAATGTTACAAGTAGCAACCAGGGGCACTGCCTCTCAGCGTTGTCTGCCAGTCTGGCCTCTGTCACGCACCAGGTGGGGAATCTCGGGTTTAACGGAGATTACGTCCAAGTTCAGCAGGGGATGTCCCCGGCGTATATTCGTGCATGCTAATGCGCCCGGCGGCGGGTTCAGTGTGGGCGCAGGTGGGGAATTTGCAGCAGTGTTGAAATGTCGCGAGACGCGTGTGCGAAATAATGTACAGCTGGCAGTGTGGTTCAAAAATAGCGCGAAGCCATCAATTTCTCTGATCAAATGCCGTTTGCGTGTGTGCGGGCGTGCGTGCGTGCGTGCGTGCGTGCGTGCGTGTGTGTGTCGTAGCAACGACACGCTGAGCGTCAATAATGTCTTGGCGCGCCAGTATGCATCACAATTTCACGGACGTGTGGCGGGGACAATCCCATGTGTTTTTCTGCGAGCCAGTGCACCTTTTTCTTCCCGTCGGACTTGGAGTCACATCCTTGGGGGAATGTGTTCCTTCGGATAAGACTAGATGAGTAGCAATGTGAAACTGGCTTATGGGCTCCGCTGCAAAACAAGAGAGATGGGATACAGATGCTTCAAGTAAAATTGCTGGCCCAGAAAACGGTGGCGATAGATATGTTTACTTCGCAACAACAGTAATGGTGTAGAATGCGTACATTTGGGTGAGAAATGGGCTTTCAGGCCTGAGCGCTCGATTGGCTCAGCAGATGGGCCAAGCTCCGTGCGCTGGCCGCTCGGCGCGCCGGCGCTGCAGCTGCGGTCTCGGTCCGGCTGACGTGACGACGGGCAGGCAACGGATCGGTGCCGGCCAGCTTAAGGACAGGAATGGGGAAGGTGGGCCCCCGCCGGCCTCGGGGCCCGGCACAGTCTTGTTGAGTGGCGTAACGTCATTCTGGAAGTTCCGAACTGGAAAACCATGGCGTGTTACGGTGGGAAGAGCCTCTACATTTCCGCCAAGTCATGTGAGGAGAACCCCCTCGTTGAAAATGGAATTGGCTAGCCTTTTCTTCGCGTAAAAATGGAAGCGGAGGATGAGTAAATCTGGACGATAAGCCCTCTGACTAGTCAGGGCATACGCTGCCTGGAAGCCTAACCACCAAATTATGCGGTAACCTCAGATTCTTCAACAAGCTTTGTGCATTTCTGCAGCACAGTGTTACGTTGCAACAGTGCCAAAGAGGAGGGGCGGAGCGCTCGAAGAGGAATTGAGACATTTTTTTATGTGGCCCATCCGAGGCCTAGCAAGCACACAATGGGTGTTAATTGACAGTCAGTAGTATGTTTGTATTCTAGCATTCTAGTATGTAAGATGTTTGTATTCTACGTGCTATGCCCACGATTGTTTGGTATTTACACTCCTATGCTGGTTCTGGTGTTCGGAGTCAGGTGATTATACGCGTGTACAATCAAGAATAGGTACACAGTGAAGTAAGTAAGCGGAAGGTCAAAACATACACGCATAACCCGCCACGGATGTTGACATGGACGTGCGTGCAGATGATGGATTCTGTGGCTGGTAGCGCTGGCCGTGCCGTTTTAAGCCGTGCCCAAGACCCCGCCTAGACAGCGGGCGAGGTCGATGGGGAGCCGATCAAACAAAGGAGCGTCCTAGAACGGAGCCGCCTCTAGACGGTGTCTGCGCGAGACCGGGGCGCGCACAGCAGCCTGTCTTGCCAGAAGCTTGCTCGCGCTTGCTGCCATCCGCGAGGAAGTCTCAGGTTAGGGGCCCCGGCTCCCCGTGCGGGTGGACTTTGTATGCTGAGCTGATTGGGTCAAAATCCGCCAAATGCAGAGGTCCAACCGGCTCAGTTTCCCTCCCGCGCTAGAAACGTAACGACGTTTCCGTCGCCTTGATATAACTAGCGTCAGAGTTCAACATATTACCTTCTTGTCCAGGCTCGTTTTGGAGAGGTTCTTCTCGAAGAAATGCGGTCGGGCGCCGTCACTAGCGTGGTGTTCGTCGGGTGATGAAGACGGAAACCATGCTGTAAAGGAAAGGAAGTTGTAGGGCAGATTGTGATAGAGCTCCTGCTGCACGACGAGCCCGACCATTTTACCCATGACTGGGTCGATGGATGCGTTGCCTGCACTTGGTGAGGTCGGATGGATTCCTAGATTTGGAAATTGGGTAGATTTCGAACTGTTCCCATGGATCGCGAAACGCGTGCTGCGTGAGACGGACGTTGATGTGGAGGAACGCGCCACTGATCATTGGAAATTAGCCTTAAAAATGCCTTTACACAAGCCGTCCAACCCGCACGCCGCTAGACTCAGCGCCGTCAGCCGTAGGTGTCGCAGCTAGCCGGGCTGATCGGTACAGGCTGAACGAGACAGACTACCAAGCGAGGCAGCGAGCACCCAACAACGGGTGTTGTATCCGGACTAACCTCGTGCTGACCTCGGTCGTTCTCATGGGTCCCACAGATACAACAAATAAATTATTCCGATCGTTGCCACACATCTTTGTTAACACATTTTTAGGAAATGTTACGCATTTGGATATACTGAAGTAAGCATCACATATGATGAGATAACCTCACATATAACCATTAGTGTGCTTTTCGGCGCAAGGCTGCTCGAGACAACAAGCTTTCACTTCTGAGCGGATATGCTCCTGAATGCGCCATCGGTCAATCGCATCATGAAACATTTGTATGGCGTCGGAACGGCTGTCAAGCTGGCATTGCAAAATTGCCACTGTAGCGGACGGGCTGACTGACTTGTGATACTTCGTCCAAATGTCGTTGGGTGAGCTAATTTAGTCATTTGTCGTGGTGTTCTGGTGTATTTGTCTGGGATTCGTATTGTTTACTTGTATTTGCATACTCCGTGATGGCGTTATTCTTCATTTATTCGACTTCCAATCTTATTTCCGTCATAACTTGTACCACCGCCCAAGTTCCTGTATCATATAAGACGAAACGTGATGCACCACTTTCATCCGACCCTCTCATCCTCTATCTTGCTGTATCCTGCATCCTCGCGACACCCCGCCTGTCCGGGGCAGGCTGCATGCGTCAGCCACGAGCGCGCTGAGAGCCCCGTGGGAAGGGGGACCCCGGCCGGGTACCCAGCTCGTGTGCGCGGGTTAAAGCTCGGCGATTGGCCTCCTAGGCGCATGCGCACCTGCTCCACCGTGGACCATTTACCTTCGTCCCACAGCCCTGAAATGATCACTTCCGGTCGAAAGGGCTCAAATCCAAACAACGAAACATCACCTCCACGAGACGCACCACCTCGGTCTAGTGCCGATGCGTGTCCGGAAATCCCACTGACTTCCGCCAGACACACGTAGGTGGAGGGCAATATTTTGTATGGCTTTGGGTACATCTTGGCCAATGAGGCGGCAGTATTCGTATGACGTGTTGAGACTGAGCCATCGGGACGGTCACGAAGTAGAGACGGATACATGTTGGGACACGCTCTCGGACGAGTTCGTGCCCCCGATAACAGATCGCGAGCTGCGCCACACCGCGTGAGGGGCGTCCTCCGCAATTCCCTGCAGTCGCCCTGCTCGCTGTCATGACGTATGGCGGAAATGACAGATGCATCCGGTGCACGCATGAATGAGGCATCAGTTAATAGTAATATGTGTCACAGGCTTTGGTGAGGTCATCCACAACTGGCAATTCACATCGATGTCGGCAAGTTGACTATTACTAAACTCCACGACGGCGGCTTATTTGGATGATGAGTGGTAACGAATCGCAGCTAGGTAAATTATGTGTATCCCAGGCTGTCGGGGAGATAATTTTCATTTTCATTTTCACATTCATTTTTTTCATTTTTTTCATTTTTTTTCATTTTTCACATTTCACATTCACGTCGATGCCGTCAAGCTTGATTATCACCAAGCTCGACGACGGCAGCATGATTGGCAATCAGAACTGCAGTTTGCGCTCACTGTTGCGTGCTATTGGTCCACACAGGTCGGTAAGAGCTCACAGGTTGTCTTTACTGACTATGATTACCAGCGAATTATCTCATGTTTCATTATCTCACATCCCATATGTCAAAAAAGTATTGTCAGGTATGCGCTATGGACAAATCGATCATGTTCCAGAATCAACGTATTTTGAAACGAGTGGGTTCAAAATTTAAAATGCACTTCCACATGTCTCACGACAGTATGATATCGGCCCTGCAACTAATTTTCAGCTTTTTGCCCCTTTCCGCTCAACTTCCCAATAAACTGTTGAAAATTTTTGGCTCTGCAAAAATGGAATCCAGTTGACGCCTTTAGCCCCGATGCTGTTCAAAGGTGGCAAGCTGTGTCTCAGCACGTTCGTGCGCCACTCACTCCGGAGTCCGGACTGAGTGGTCCGAACTCCGGACCCATTCATTCGCTGGCACGCACTCACCGAAACCCCACTACGGAGGAGGGGGAGCAACACTCGCGTCCGCTCGTGGCGGCGTGCTGAGCTGGACTGGCTGAGCCATTTTTCCGAACGCCGGAGTGGCCTGGCATCCAGGTGAGGATACTATGGCATTGCCGGGGAAATGGGCCAAGGCTTGGACGCAAACGAGATATTGGATACGAGTGGTAGGAGTGGCAAGAGCATGCAACGGGACGCCTGTGACCGTGCATGCCACTGCATGGTGTTTTACTTTTATGTTTTATGTTGAGAGGTGATCACAGAGAGGTAACTAAATTTTCCCATATCTATGGTACGTGACGGCAGCCCCTGGGCGGTCGTCACGCTGGCAGCCGTCAGCACAAATACAGATGCGTTGTGTTCCTATTTGAATTCGGCTGAGCGCGTTCTTCCGTGCTTGCTACGTTTTTTCTAGTTATTTGAAAAGTGAGTAATTAAAGAAACCTTGGGAAGGGGCAGCGCCAGAGAGCCAGTAACTCGGTGATCAGGGTGCAGGGGAGGCGAGGAGTATGAGCGTGTGCTGTACTCTCTGAGCGCGTTCAGAGAGTACAGCACACGCTAGTGGGTGGGTCACCTCAGTTCGGCGTTGGTGAGCACTTTGTGAGTGTTTTGTGTAAGGGTGGGGAATGAGGGTTGAGCGAAGTGCGCCAAGACAGCTGCGTGAAACCGAGAGAGTCGCAACTCGCGCTGATTTTAGAGGGAGTTTTTTAGAGTTAAGAGGAAGCGTCCATTCGAAACACAGTAGGCTTTCCTAAGCTCAGTGCCTAAGACAAGGTTTGCAAATGTGCTGTCCCTGCAGCCATTTATAGATATTGTTGTACTTCGTCTGGACCGTCATACGCGGGTTCAACTCTGCGTGTGTTTGCGTGTGCATGTCATTGAGGCTTCACGACACACTCAGCTGCTGAGGCTATATGGCGTCGCCTGCCTCTCACTCTAGCAGGGAGGGCGGACACCGCGGAAAATCGAATTCCGCACTCTGGTTTGTTAGACGGACGGTAGCTAACGCAGACGCGTTAACCACCACACTATCGGCACACAGGCTCACCCCTGCGTAGCCTGCACCGTAGAGCACAGCAACGTTTGGGAGGGTGTTTGGGTGTGAGACACTACACGTTTTATTTCTTTCGGCCCTTTTACCAGTCGGCAACCATTTTTAGCATGCTTCTTTAAAATTGTTATCTTTTTTAGTGCCTATTGTAAGTTTTCAGCAACATGTTGGTCAGCGAAACTTACTATTCGGGGACATATCAAACGTGTGGGATGTTGGGAGGTGGGTGGGAAGGGACGGTGGCCCACCCAAGGGAACGCAAATCGACACCCACGCTCTCATTTGATCAAAGGTCGATCATGCGTGTGCTATGTATGATGCTGCCCGTGGCTTCGTCAGTGATGCTTTGTGTGTATGAAGCTGTCTGTGACCCCTTCAATGATGCTGTTTGTGTCTGATCCTCCCCAGGACTCAGTCAATGATGCTGTTTGTGGCTGATGCTGCCCGGGACTGACTCAGTGATGCTGTTTGTGAATGATGCTGTCCGCGACTCAGTCAATGTTGACGAATGTGTACGATGCTGCCCGGGCCTCCATGTGTACAATGCTGCCCGTGACTCAGTCAATGCTGACGGATGTGAGCGATGCTGTCCGTGACTCAGTCAATGCTGACCTATGTGTATGATGCTACTCGGGACTCAGTCAATGCTGACCTATGTGTACGATGCTGCCCGTGACTCAGTCATTGCTGACCTATGTGTACGGTGTTGCCCGTGACTTAGTCAGTGCTGACCTTTGTGTACGATGCTGCCCGTGACTCAGTCAATGCTGACTTATGTGTACGATGCTGCCCTGGACTCAGTCAGTGCTGAACTATGTGTACGCTGTGTACGCTCTGTGATGCTGTTTTTGCGTGATGCTACCTGCGATACTCGGCAGTGTTTACCACCACGTTATTCCATTAAAAACAGGTGCTTTTCGCACATGTCGTACCTCAAACCTCTTTGTTGACACGACGAACCACCTTTGAGGCTGAAGCGGTGGTTGCTCACCACGCGGAGCGCCATGAGAACGTGTCGGCTCGGCTCTCACCCAGTGTTTGTCCCAGTGTTCTCCGGATGTTCGGTCCAGACCTTCGCACAGGGCATCGCTTATTAAAAACTCGGCCACTCCGCGTGCAAGTGACTGAGTAGTAGAGAATGCCGGAGTTTACGTCACGCAATTGAAGGTCCAGACACATCCGGCCATGGAGCCTTGGTTAATCACACCGCCGCGCGACGCATTACTGACCCGGACCTCCGGGACAACACGTTGACCCTTGAGATGAGGCACGGAGCTCAAGAGATGATATGAAACGCGTGCTGGGTTAGCCTCCCATTTCTATGCTGACGGATCTTAAACGACTCAGGCCACTTGGTGCTCCCACACATGATCGGGTGCGCCTGACTCCCCTCCCATCTCTCTAAGCCGCCGCTTGGAGGTGTACCTGACCCCCTCCTCTCAGAGCCGTCTTGTGGAGGTGCACCTGACCCCCCCCCCCCAGGGCCGCCGTGTGGAAGTAACATTGGCTCCCCCCCCTCCCCCTCCCCCAGAGCCGCCGTGTGGAGGTCCGCCTGACGCCGCAGCTGGAGCGCTCAGAGCTAGCTGTGACGGCGGCGCTTCTGCAGTACGAGCGGCTGGAGCTGGAGCAGACCCGCCGTCTGGAGGAGGAGGCCCAGCTGGCAAAGGTTTGGCGCTGCGTGCGGTGCGTGAGGGCGTCAGCGACAGGGTGGCACCGGCGCCGCCACCGTCCGCGGTCGTTTACATTCTCCATGGTTTTGTTGTGACCCCATACATTGTAAAAACTGCTCGACATCTGTCTTAACTCGTCGTGTTTTAGCTCTATCACTGTCTTTCCTCGATACATGGCGAAGTCTTAGTGATATTCAGTGCCGCATATACGTGGTGTATGTGTGCATTAATTCATTTCGATTGGTTCACTAACTTATTTTGAGGTATGCACGTATGTATTTTGATTAATGCACCAATGAATTTGGTTTAAACATTGCATTGATGTGTGAAGTCATCATAGCTGATTGCTCGTGTAGAATATCCCCTGATATTGACTCCTGAATGGAATAAGTACGCCTGGTCCGAATCGCTGATGTCATGCATTTCGACCTTTGGCTGTGTTTCCTCCCCAGAATAAGAGAAAGGCCAGGGCCCGAAAAAAGTCGATGTCTCCCAAGCGACAAACCATCCTTTGTCCGGAGCCGTCGACCGTGAAAACGGGTAGCGCCATCTACCAGGAGGCCGAGCAGCTTCAACAGAGGAACTACGAGCCCGTGACTCGTCGTTATGTGATCCCGTGCTGTGTCCGTCACGGTGACCTGGAACAGAAAGGGTCAGGGTAAGTTAGAGGAAATTATTGGATTTATTCGTGCTTACGCATGGTACGTAACCACAGCGTGTATGGCAGCAGGAGACAGGACGATAAAATATTGCAACAAGTACGAAATGACCTGTTCGTAGCCGAACTTCATGGGAAAGATGGCGAGTGTTTTTTCCGAAGATATATATGTTTAAAAGTTGAGCCGTGGCCTGCTTTAGTGTTGTCTCACCACAGCGCTATCGATGATTTGTTTTCGTCTTTGATCCCTCTGATTTCGATCATCAATTTTTCGCGTTAATTTGGGACGCGTTCGATCTGTCGTCAGCACGTTTGTTAGCACCAATCACGGCCCAGTATTCGCCCCACGTCACGTAACGTGACCACAAAGTCACGTGACCTGTGATGTCACGCGCCGGTTGGTGATAATGCCAGGATTGTTGTCAGCATGGGCAGGAAGCGCTACCAGATTCAAAAATCACTGAAGCGGGAGTTTGATTTAATAGCTCTTGCGTTGATAGCTCTTGCGAGAGCGTTAGGTGGCGTGGGGGCACTTGCCTTTTATTTTGGGGGTGATGCAGTGTAAGACATGATAACGGGGGGGAAGGGGGGGGAGTGAATTGAAGAGTTGCCAAGAGTTGCAATGAAAAGGTAGGTGACAGTGATTGGTGCAGTGTGCGGCTGCGTTGCCCAGCAAATTTATAACGTATAAGCAAACATTTAAAATGAAAGAGACGAATTTGAAATGAACTGAAAATGGGAAGAAGCAATCAACGTATGGGTGGGATAGATGATGGTAAAAGAGGAGCAAAAACTACACTTCCAAACACCACTTTGTACGCAGTGTGTCATGGTCAGGGGTAAACCAGATTTGGTGTGTGGACTGAAGTAAAAGATGAAAAAGAAGGAAAAATACACTTTAAAAACTTTCCTGTCAGCCCACACATCGAACGAATGTGTGTACCCCGTCAGCATGCGTGACGTCACGCATTTCAGCTGACAATCGTGCTGACGGCAGATCGCACGGGACCTGGGATGATGCTGTGTGTTTTGGTCAGTGTGATGTTGCATGCTGGGCTGTGCACTCTTGACCATGTCAAGCAAACAATGACTGAACCGTTATAGCCCTGCTAGTTGGCTGATGATTTTGGCCCTGTTTGTTGGCTGATGATTTTGGCCCTGCTTGTTGGCTGATGATCTTGAATCTCTCTTGAATGGCTGATGAAAAATATGGAAAACTGAAACACGATAAAGGTATGCTTAGTTGGCGACAATGGCTCACTGAATTATTTCCAATTTCCCCATATGTGTTTGTTGTCTTCATCATCTTAAACTTCGGAGTTACGTGGCTTTGATGAGCCGGCTTGGCATGAAAGTAGTGATTTTTTTCTCGAATGCATTTGCATAGCTGTTATTTGTCAAGAGCAAAAACAACTTGGTAGGTTCTGTCTCTAAATCTTCATTTAAAATAACGGTGTTTTTCCTACTTGTAAACATTTGGAAGTCCGATCACAGAACCAAATTTATATTTCGCCTCTGCATCGACCGGGTTTCTTCGCCAAGGGGTCGCTGTGAAGGGGCATTCTCCGCATTCCTGTCCCCGGCGGAACCGTTCGATTGACGTCACCGATTCAAAATGCGGTTGTTGGTTCTGAATCGCACGACACAGGACATGTATTTAATGGTGACACAAAGGGTGCAGAGAACGTTGCAGCCCATGTTAATTTGAACTCTTTGTAGGCATATGCGATCGCTGATTATAAGGTGACATTACGACCACCTAGAGTGTCTCCAAGCTCTGCACACATCGGTCAGTCGTGTGACCGAGCTACTCAATTCAACGGCACCTGGAGGTCCGGCCTACAGCCATGGTAGAGCTACGCTGAAAGAGGTTAGCCCGTTCAACAACATTAAGACCCAGTGTCGTATTGAAATCGCCCGCGCAATTTACGTTTACGCAAATATAAATTGCCTATGCGAGTCCTTTCGTCATAAGCCCGTCCCGTTGGCTCAGTTGCTTAGGGCGCGTGCCTTCCAATCCTCCCACCCGTGGCGAGTGGGTTCGAGGCGCTTTAGACGTTCGCTGTCTGCCCTGGACAGCTATGGCCTGCGACCGGTGGCACTGGCCGCGCAAAAGGTCAGGTGACGTCAAGGGGCAGGACAGACCGTGCCGAACACAACAGCACGTTAAACTTTGGCCGCCAACTTGTACCGTTGAACTGGAATAGCGCAATCCGATGGCAGTGGTCAGTGCTTATACAGCAGGCACTGTTGACACGCGCTCGGGTAGGGGTCAGATTGATCCCCTGAGCGTTCTTCCGGAATGCGTTCCGAACACCGCGCCAAAGTTGGTATGGCTGTAGAGAATTGAATAACGGATTGGCCAGGGTCAAAAATTTAGATGTGCCTTGTAAGGTTGCTGGCCTACGGCAGGTCAAAGTTAGACTGTAGTTTCAACGAAGGCAATTTCAATGGAATAATTCAAACTGATCCAACACCGGAGTGCTAGACGAAGCCATACATCTCTGAGATACGGTCTTAGACAACACAGCAACTGAATGAACAAATCGCATGGACCTCGGGTCAGGTATGAAGGTCAGACCAAGATCAAAATCAATCTGTTTTATCACTCTATGCCTTGCTGTGTGGGTATCTTCTGGTGCTCATTTCGAATTTATTAGTAACAAGAACCGCATTACACACTTTCCACGGAATTCTGGAAGGTCAAAATAAGTCACTGACCTAAAATAATCCAGGTCAGCATTTGTTTTTTAGGAACATACTGTCTAGCGCAACCTTTGTCGCTTATCCAAATGCAAAACTCAAAGCAATCTTGTATGATTTTGGTCACCACGACCTTCAAAAGGTCAAACAAGGTCACTGAACTTAAATGATCATGTGATCTTTTGCTTAGATCAGTTATCGAGGTTCTAGGGGCCCTTTGGATGCAAAAGTGGAATATGACCTTGTTTGACTTTATTTGACCCGAAGGGGTCATGACCTAGAAATTTCGAACTCTGATCTAAGTGAGTTCACGTACATCCTGTGAATTTAGTATCTCCAGCTTTCTTAGTTCCTGAGATCTCGGGGGTCAAATTGACCCCCTCCCGAGCGAAGGGTATCCAACCGGCCACTCGAGCGCTTGTTAAGCGTCATCTCTTATCCCGAAATGCATGCATTCAAAATCTTTAAAAAGTGAGGTCAAGCCCGCAGGTCAAGGCCACGCTGCTTACCCGGAAAATATAAAGCGAATCGCATTACGGCGGGAAGTATGACATCAGGGGATTAGAAAACATGCGCATTCATCGTACCTGATGCGTACGACGACGTGGCCTGTGATTAACTTTATGGCATAATGTGTTGGGAAAAGAGAATGCGTTTTCTTCGGGACCCTGCTTGGGCGGCACGTGGTCCCATACTTTGCCCTCCCCCGCCCCCTCATGCACACATCACGGGCGAACATTCCATGTCCGCGGGGCATAACTGTGTTCACTTGCCCGCAAACTTTTGGCACTGTGCAGCAGACTGAGTTGGAGACATGCAAGAGGCAGGAGATCGATCAGTAGAGCAGCGTAGATAAATGAGACAGGACTTTTTTCGGAGGAAAACCAGGCATTTCCTGTTCTTGTATCAACTCATGGGCCTCGTGCGTCAGGGTGCCAACAATCACATGCATTAATTGAATATTGTTTTTATTTATCGTCTAATGGTAGATGTTTGCTTACCTGTTTCTGCGCTAAAGATGAGTTGCTTTGAATGGCTGAATATCAATTGAAGCCTCACAGCTCGACGTCACGCGAGGTCTCCAGATAATTTTATCCAGATAAAGTCAGCTGTATGGTATTATGCTGGAAATGTACTTTTTGGGTCCATGTGGTCAACGGAATGTACCGCTTATTATTACATCCTGGATTGCTTGTATAGCTAATGGCGAAACGAAACAAAATGGAACACGCTCCACAATATCGCTATTAATCTTTCATGCAGGATTAAAACAAAATGCAGCAAAGTTCTAAAAGTTCCTTATGATGTTAACATGCGACACCGTTGCACCTGCAGCCCCTGAACCATGACTCCAGTCCAGCTTGTATTTCACAAGTGGCTTTGGAGCGTCTGAAGCTATCAGTGACCTACGCCTCCCTTGATGCACATGACAAGTTGGAAGAAATCGGAATTTAATCCCCAAACTTAAGAAAGACAAGTTGGTTGGTGCAAAAGCGCCGTAGAGCTCTAAAACCATCCAATCCGTTTTAAACCTACTCTTTTATGTGTTATCGGGGCCGATGTCACAATACAATGCCGGATAAGGATTTTGTCACTTGCCTCCTCCACTCGTAACTTAAAAAGCTCACGCTAAGCAGTGTTGGTCGAGTGAGCCCTGGTCCTTGCCGTCCGATCGTGCAATGCCAGGTCAACGGCAGAAATGCGTCGCGAAATCGTAACGTGCTGCATTTTTTGACATGGTCCGTCCTGCCCTCTGTTGTCACCTGACCTTTGGCGCGGCCGCTGCCACCGGTCGCAGGGCATCTCTCAAGGGCAAATAGCGAGCGCCTAAAGCGACTTAAACCTACCCCTCCACGGGTGGTGTGGGGGGGGGGGGGGGGATCGCGAGACAGGTGCTCGAGCCAAAGGTCTGTCGGGACGGATGACTTGTTGGCATAGCCCGAAAGTTGCAAGACAGCGTCATTTTTATCATACCTATGCGCCATATTGTGCAAGAGTAAAGCAGACCATGAGCCTGGCCTGACCCAGGATGCGTTGAAGGCGATTTACCTAACCTCTGATGACCACTTGCGTCGTGTTTGAAACGGACTGCACTCTAAATAAACGGTGTCGTCAGAACGTATCCTGTAATTTTCACCACTTTGCGGGTCATAGATATGGAGGTCCCATGTTTTTTTTTTGTCCTACTGCTTGTGTTCAAAGAGACAAAACATGGGGATTTCAGAGCAAGGACCTCAAGCAAAAGTATGTAGGCACTGTAGACTGATGCTGAGACCAGGGAGGTTGTGAGACACTTATGACTGATTAGGCAAAGCTTAACTGCCATGTAAGTGTGGCGAACATGTTCTATTCTAATGCAGCAGCGCCCTGTCGCGTGATGTGCAAGAGCGGAAATTGTTGAGTGCGCACTGGAGAGAGACAAATTGTGGCAAGCTCATTTCTGTATTTTTACGCAGCTTCGCAGCTAAAAGATGTAACCTAACGCTTTTTGTGTATATATTAAAGAGAGAAGAGACCGATATCACCCAAGACCAATCAAATCAACTGGTATCTTGTACAATGACAAAACGAGCACGCCTTTTCGCTGCGACCGCCAATGGAGCACACCGATGAATGAGCGTTCGAATGAGAGCGAACGCGCGAGGAGCACTGTTGAATTTATCTGGAAACTGACCCCACATTTGGTGCGATACTAGGCTTCAGACATGCGACCTAACTACCTAGCAGCCGAAAGCTGGTGCAGCTGTTTGCACAAAGACGTTAATGGTGAAGATCAAGACGTCAGGATCAAATGACTGACGGCAACCAAAACATTGTTGTGGACGTTCCATAAACTTGTGACTTGAGGCATCTGTTTGGCCACGTGGAAAACTTCACTCTTCAGCAGACTTGTCAGTTCGCTGGCCTTGTCAATTCGCTCTGTGAGGATAGGAATCAAGCAGTCATTCCCGCCAGGTGGTTGTCATCTGACCTAAGCCAGGTGATAGGCTGCGTCACAGCTGTCCGCCGGCTGCTGGTGGTTGCAGCGGCTGTGCCGTATCGTCTCCCACCAGCTCGTGTGCGCCGGCCGTGTCTGGCGGCCGGCCGGGCGCCGCCGCGCCGCTCAGCGCGCCGATCCGTCGCCACAGAGCGCCGGAAGTGCTGTACCTGGAGGTGGTCTGCAGCACGGCCGCGCCGCAGCTGCTGGCCGTGTCGCCGCGCTGTCTGGAGTTCGGTGCGCGCGTGTTGGGCGCGCCCGCCTACCTGCCGCTGGAGCTGGAGAACACGGCTGCCGAGCCAGTCCGCGTGCGTGCCGACGCGCTCGACCCGCACGGCCCGTTCCGACTGGTGGACCCGCTGGGCGAGGTGGCGCCCGGTCAGCGCCGCGCCGTCCGCGTCAGCTACTGCCCTGTTCGACTGAATCAGGTCAGCGGAGGTCAGCTGCTGCCCCACCCAGCTGGGACAGGTGATCTGAGGTCAGGATGTGCCGTCCGGCTGTATCAGGTCAGTGGTGGCCAGGGGTGTACCGCCCGGCTGTATCAGGTCAGTGGAGGCCAGGGGTGCACCGTCCGGTTGTATCAGGTCAGTGGAGGCCAGGGGCGTACCGTCCGGTTGCATCAGGTCAGTGGAGGCCAGGGGCGTACCGTCCGGTTGTATCAGGTCAGTGGAGGCCAGGGGTGTACCGTCCGGTTGCGTCAGGTCAGTGGAGGCCAGGGGTGTACCGTCCGGCTGTATCACGTCAGTGGAGGCCAGGGGCGTACCGTCCGGTTGTATCAGGTCAGTGGAGGCCAGGGGTGTACCGCCCGGCTGTATCAGGTCAGTGGAGGCCAGGGGCGTACCGTCCGGTTGTATCAGGTCAGTGGAGGCCAGGGGTGTACCGTGGGTGTGTCAGGTTGATGCAGGTGAGTGCCGACCCGTCCCGGGGTCAGCCTGGTCCGTGGAACGCAGTGTCGTGTCCTCCTGCCGTGTCAGGTCAGTGGAGGTCATTTCTATTCTGTGCGACTTTGTCGGGCTGGCCGATGTGAGACACGTGACGTCTGGCTGTGATCGGCCAGGGAAGGTGGACTTTGTCCCCTTCGACTACGTCAGGTCAATGGAGGTCACGACGGTGTCGTCCGGCCGGGTCAGGTCAGATGGTTCCTGAGTGGTAAGGTGGATTTCAGGACTATTCCATCCGGCCAGGTCAGCTCAGATCGTTCCTGAGTGGTAAGGTGGATGTCATGACTATTCCGTCCGGCCAGGTCAGCTCAGATCGTTCCTGAGTGGTAAGGTGGATGTCAGGACTATTCCACCCGGCCGCATCGCGCCGTTGAAGGCAAAGTTGTCCAGAGTCTAGTCTCGCCAGGTGGGAGGAAGTCAGTGCCGTCCTATCTGGCTGTCCGGTCAGCGGATGTCAAAATCATTCTGCTCGACTGTGTCAGCCAAGTGGAGGTCAGTGGTGGCCAGTACTGCTGGCCTCCAGTGACCTCCACAGTGCTTAAACACTTCGCAGTACTGCGTGGGGTCAGGCGGTGTGCCAGCACTGTCGGTTGAGGGGGCTCAGTCGTACTCCGTCTGGCCGCATCAGGCCCCGGCGGAGTTCAGTATTGCTCCGTGCACTGCCAGACCTTTGGATACCAGCACTATCCTGTCCGGCTGCGGATCAGTAAAGGCTGTGGCTGTTCCCTTCGTCTGTGAAGTCGGTAGAGGTTGAGATTGTTGCCTTCGTCTGTCAGGTTCTTAGAGCTCGGGACTTTCCCATTGATGTGTGAGGTCAGTAGAGGTCAGGACTGTCTCGCCTGGCTGTGGCGGACGAGTAGAGGTCAGTTCAACTATTACTCACTAACTGGCGATTGACGGAGATCAGGCGTGGTCGTGGTTGACCGGCAGGTCAAAAGAGGTCATGTTTTTCCCCAGTGGAAACATATCTTCGCCGTATGGAATTGCATCGGGCTGTGGACTGATCTGTTGGAGGTTGAACTGTCTCAGAAGTGCTGGCTGATATGGCACGCGCCATGTTGCTTGTGCTAAAGTTGGCCCTGCATGTTTACTTCCGGCGTGGTTTCAGGAGCTGGAGTTTTGGAGCCTGCACGGCGGGAACACCACGCTGCGATACGGGCTGAGCGGTCGGGGGGTGAAGGCTGAGTTCTCCTTCGTCCCAGAAGATGGCGTTCTCACGCTGGGCAAAGCGAAGCTCGGTGGATCAGTCAAAAAACAAATTGTGGTATGTCCGTTGACGGCGGCGTCTGTGCTTTGTCTCTCGTGCTAACGTATATGCAAAATAGCGGAGCTAGATAAAAATCGTCCCGGTTGTCTCCCTGGTAGCTTAGTACAGCAATTCCTGCTCCCTCCCCCAATGTTCCCAGATAGCTGGAAGACGACACGTGTTGTGCCCGTTCCGAAGTCACGGGATCCGGTCGAATCGTCCAACAACAGGCCCATATCTCCATGCAGCGTGCCCTCTAACATCTTGGGGAGGATAGATTGCACACAGCTAACGGAATATTGGAATGCGACAGCACTGCTACATCCATCCCAGTATGCCTATAGGCCACTCCACTCGACCGAGGATGCCGTGCTCGCCGCAGTTGAACGCTTGGTCGCCAACACCGACGACGGTCTTTTATCGTCGGTAACGACGATCGGTTTGTCAACGGCGTTTGATAGCGTCAACCCACGATGTCCTCCTCACCAAGCCGTCTTGGTATGGCGTTGCCGATGTGGGATGGTTCAGGAGTTATTTGAGTGGTCGAGGGCAGGTGGTGCGTGGAGGACGGCTCACTCCCCCCTTGTCATGCGGTGTGCCCCAAGGCTCGATCATCGGTCCAATTTTGTGCATTTTGCTTACCGACGATCTACATGGATGTTTGACTCATGGCCGCCTCATCTCCTTTGCTGACGACGTTATGCACGTGGCCTGCGCATCCCCTGACGGAGCAGGTCTCGGCGACCTCAAAACCAGGTTGGACCTTACCATGCGTGAGCTTCAAAACTGGTTCAGTGGCAATTATCTCCAAAGGAACGAAACAAAAACTTTTTTGTGTTTTGAGTCAAAGCAGACTGTAAAAAGTCAGCTGGGATCTACTTTAAAGTAAACGGCTGGACTGTGCATGCCTCAAGTGGTATTACAATTATCGGTGTCATAGTTGACTCCAGTCTGCCATGGCATGCCCATGTATCGAGTGTCGTGAATAAATGCAGTGGCATGCTCGTTTCTCTAAACAAATTTCGTCGTTACTTCGCCTCAGTTCTTCTCAAAATCATCTTTCAGGTGTACGTGCTCCCTCATATCACGTACTGCCCGTGCGTGTGGGGTGGGGCGACCAAGAGTCAGCCACACAAAATGTTTTGAAAACGTGGTCAGCTACGCAAACTTTAAAAAAAAATCAACTTCACTGCAAGAGTAGTTACCGGCTCCAAAAAGCACCATCACATATTTCCAGCTCTAAATCCCCTTGGATGACCGAGGATCGAGGCGATGGTGGCGCACCGCGATGTGATCGGTGTTTAGGGCGCCGAAGGAGGTAGGCGAGTCTCGCGAGGTCCGCGCGCTTTTTGTGCCACGTGCCGCTCTTTTCACCCGTGAAATGCGCGCCTTGAACAGAGGTAGTCCGTACCTGAGCGGACATCGACTGACCGTCACACAGAGGATGTTTCCCCATCGGGCCGCAGCTGCCTGAAACCGCCTACCATTGAACGTTTGTGGTGCCACAACACGTGGGTGTGTGTGTGTACCATTGTCCTGAAAATCATTCACGTGGTGGCTATTTCGGTTTCAGGACAATGTTATTTTAACACGCGCGCGGGTGGGGAGTCAAATTACTCCCCCCCCCCCTCCGGAAGGTTTTTACCAGAATTGTTTCCGGATGCCGCGGCGTATCCGCGCCAAATTGTGCATAGCTGTAGAAAATTGAATAGCGGATCGTTTGGCATCAAAAATTGAGATGTACCTTGTAAGGTCGCTGACCTATGGCAGGTCAAAGTCAGACCATGGTTTTACCGCCGGCAATTTGTAGAGAGGCCTTCAATCTGACCCAACAACGGAGTGTTAAACGAAGCCATGCATCTCTGAGATGCTTTCTTAGGCAATACAGCAGTTTAGTGAGCAAATTACATTGACCTAAGGTCAGGTATGAAGGTCACACCAGGGTCAAAACCAACCTGTTTCGTTACTCTAGGGCTTGCTGTATGGAATAGCTCTGGGGCATTTCGTATTTATTGATGGCAGGAACCGCATTATACATCTTCCATGGACTTCTTAGAGGTCACACACACGCACACGCACACGCACACGCACACGCACACGCACACGCACACGCACACGCACACGCACACACACACGCACACGCACACGCACACACACACACACACACACACACACACACACACACACACACACACACACACACACACACACACACACACACACACACACACACACACACACACACACACACACACACACACACACACACACACACACACACACACACACACACACGCACACACACACACACACGCATAGTATGCTTATTCTGATACATGTGAGCCAGACATTGTATAAATCATCATCGCATGTTACCTTTTGGTCATTGTCACGATGATGACAATGGCACAGCATATCATATGTCATTGCGGCCCTCATGACTCCGGTATCTCGCTGCAGCCGGTCACTAGCGGATTTTGGCCTTCGCAGCCCGGCACTGTCGGGGGCCTGCCTGAGGTATGACAGGACACCCTGTTGTTCAGACCAATTCGTGGCTATGAATGGCTGGCTGCGTATGAGCCCAAGTGTGACGTATCTCCTCATCCTACAGCCTCGGAGTAGTCCAAGCGGGTCGAAAGACGCGTGGGACGACACAATGCCAAAACAAATAGGCAATAAACCCCTCCTGAGCTTCTACTTATGGAAATAAACACGGATCTAACGTTATGTTGGGGTCATTCATGAATCTATCCAACACCACGAAGATATATTTTGTTTCTTCGTGATTTTCCGCTATCGGCAAGGAACGTTTTTTTAAAAAAAATCGGCCGCTTTCTTGTGTGTTTTAAGCCATTTCAGAGAATCACGTCACAGCCATGAGTCCATCGGGTTGCCGGTCAGCGTGGCCATAGCCTCTTGTTTCTAAGCGCCTTGGGACAGGAGGCCGGCTCATGGCAGCGATGCGTTTGGCCTCTCATGCTGACAGCTGTTGAATGCGATGCGTATCTGCTTACCGTAATGCCCACAACGCACATGATGAGATGCTTTCTGGTTTCTGTTGACGGCTTCGAGATAAGCCTGCATTACGTGGAACTCGGCTTGAGCAATCATGTCTGAAGTCCTGAACTGATCCCTAGGCAGCGGCCTAGGAAATAAACCGTGCTTCAAAGCTAAAAAGACTGTAAATAAGGCCCTAAAGCCGGGATGCTATGCTTGATACAGAGAGTGATATATCTAGTGCTCCATTTGTTCCGCATGTGAGACTTACCAGAATATGAACGTCCCTTGTTACGTGCATACGTACTTGGGTCTGCTCATTGATGGCTGCAATTAATATAACTGGACTTCGACGTTCACGGATTCTGGGAGGAATTGATTCTACCTTGACTCAGTCAAAGTCTGGATGCTTGCTGAGACGATCCGGGGTCAAACACAAGGCTGGTTGAACCGGTTCGGACCGGTTTGCAGAAGCCTTTTCGGTCAGCGTCCGCCAACCCTGGTCACGATGTCGAGGCGTCCCCATTACGTTTGGGTTGTTCCGCTGATGCAACGCACATCTAGGTCTGCGCGGGTGCGCGCCGTTACCGGAGGCCGATTGCTATCACAGACGTGGCGTCCGCGGCGAAGTTTGCAGCCCAGATTCGGAGTAGAAGAGGCTGGTGCGGTCGGGGGCTCGTCGTTACGGGATTTGGCATATGTTAGGCATGCTTCTGAGGTCACTGTCATCGGCTAGTGGTCTGGTTAGTGGTCTGGGTAGTAGTCTGGCCGGTGACGTCAGACATGTGCGCTGCCGGAACTGCAGTTAAGCCGCGGCTGGAGGGTGAGTTAGTTTACAGAGAGGTTCGGCGGACGGCGGGGGACAGGTGAACCACCGGCTGGTCGGATTGTTGGCTGGTTAGTGTTCAGCCGATGTTAGTTATATAGGACTCACTGATCAGCGCAGAGTCACAGCCGCCTCAGAGCTCGGGCTGCCAGCCCCGTCAAGAACGTTCCCGTGAAAGCCGTGCATACTTTACTGCGGGTAGGATGAAGCTCTGGCGCAGGCGACCATAACTCGGCGTTGTAATGCGCCACATGTTCTGATGACTGGATATGCCCAAATTACGGCGTGGTGCCAACGTTTTTGCCACAGGCGTCGAGCACCCGAAACAACGCTGTTAGGTTTTGGAACCGAATCAGTATCCGTTTAGGGAATGCGTGGTTGTCGTCGTGGACCCGTACTCCAACGAAGCGCATCGCCTTGTGCTGGCAAAGAGGGATGATGCCGGGTGGTTCTTTCTCCGTTGCGCAGCCCACGATCAAGTGCAGATCCGCGCGCGCACGAAAATCTCACATTCTCGGGAGCTTTCGACAGAAGTAACCAGGTTTTTACGGCCGAACCAGCACTTCTTGGGAGCCAACCGTAGCGTGAGATACCGATAGCATTGCCAGTGTTTCACATTCCATTCCACAACGTAGGTTTGAATGGCGTCTGGCCAAGGATCTTCCCATCAGCAGCGCGGTATCGACCGTTTCTTGTCATCAGCCACTCTCCCAGCCCCGCCGTCCTATCCATGGTCTCGGACGAGGCGTGCTCAGCCCGCCGCCCGGCCGCTCCCCGCACCGTCAGCCACCGGCCGTCCGTTGCAGGTCACAAACCGGTGCGACGCGCCGCTCGTGTTCGACGTGGCGCTGCGGCCGGCTGCTGCAGTGGCGTCGGCGGGGTCACCGCCCCCGGTGGCGTCCGCGGGCAGGGCGCGCCGCTCCGGCTCGTCGCGCGCCCGCAAGAAGGCCGCCAAGCCGGAGACGCCGCCGTCGTCGCCACCGCCACCACCGCCGGTGTGGAGCGTGTCGGCATCCCAACTTACGGTGGCACCGCGGGCGGCGGCGGCGCTGGAGGTGGTGCTCTGCCCGCCGAGCGACGCCGAGTACCGGGCACAGGTGGTGCTCACATTGTTCAGGCGGCTAGATGAGATTGCGGTCTCCGTCGTTGGCAAGACGAAAGGGTACAAGGCGCCGAAACCCGAGAAAAAGAGCGAGGATAAACCCTTAAAGAGTGTTAAGAAAGATAAGTCTCCAGGCAAGGATAGGAAAAAGAAGAAGTAGCTAATTGTGCAGTAAATAGTTGATGCTGTCATGACATGTTAAATTGGAGCATTTCAGCAATGGGAGCGGGGCAATAACTAATGACTGCAGTCAGTGTTGTACTATTCTGGTCTTCTGTTAGCAAATTATGTTAATGGTGTTCCGTGGTGTTCTGTTAAAATGGTGTTCTGTTAAATTATGTCCCGAAAGGAAATAAACCTGATGGACGTGTAGGAAATTTCTATTGATTTTCAGGTCGCGTTTTTCATAGCGTGTTATTTTTATAAGGATGTGTGACCAACGCTCTTACATCGATCAGAGCCTGGCTTGCACTTACCAGATAAAGCCCGTTGCCCTCTGAGAGTTTATTTGGTTGCATCGTGCCCTCTGACGTGCAGCACCATTGCGTCCTTACCATGGCAAGCACTTGACAAATTGGCAGATTGTTGCCTGCGTCTTTCAAAAACCAACGGGTTCGGATGCATCTGCATGTTTCCTCCCGCACTTGTGAGTTGATGTAAGGGCTATCGACGGCGGAAGAGCAGCCCAAAAAGCGTGCGACCGCGTAAAAATACCTTCGCAAGTTTTGAGTTGACTAATATGATTGCTATGACGTTCATGATCAAACAAGCCTTCGCAGAAAGATGAGCCATTTGACGGTCATATTCGGGTGTTAATGGGCTTCAGAAGTACCCGGAACAATAACAAAAAACACTACCTGAGACACTTAGATTGAGGAGTGCGTTGGCAGGCCTTGGGTTTTCGAGATGCCGGCTCCGCCGTGCCAAGTGGCCCGTCGTCACATACACATAGGTTATCTCAATGTAATGCAATGCTGTTCTCCGGATGTGTGACCAAATAACACTGGTCTGGGCAGCCGGCTTGTCACACCTTCACGTCAGCCGGCTGGTCCCACCTTCACGTCAGCCGGCTGGTCCCGCCTTCACGTCAGCTGGCTGGTCCCGCCTTCACGTCAGCCGGCTGGTCCCGCCTTCACGTCAGCCGGCTGGTTCCGCCCTCACGTCAGCCGGCTTGTCCCGCGTTCACGTCAGCCGGCTTGTCCCGCATTCACGTCAGCCGGCTGGTCCCGCCTTCACGTCAGCCGGCTGGTCCCGCCTTCACGTCAGCCGGCTGGTTCCGCCCTCACGTCAGCCGGCTTGTCCCGCGTTCACGTCAGCCGGCTTGTCCCGCCTTCACGGCAGCCGGCTGGTCCCGCCTTCACGTCAGCCGTCTGGTTCCGCCTTCACGTCAGCCGGCTTGTCTCACCTTCACGTCAGCCGGCTGGTCCCGCCTTCACGTCAGCCGGCTGGTCCCGCCTTCACGTCAGCCGGCTTGTCCCGCCTTCACGTCAGCCGGCTGGTTCGGCCTTCACGGCACCGCAGTCCAGGCTAGCAAGCGGGCTGCGCAGGCTTTGGCCATCAGATGACATTTGTGCCGACCGCCCCGTTTTATTTCTCAACGGGTGGCTCAAGCCAGAGGGCTCGACGATCGTGCGCGTGGGTTGGTCGGGAGTTCCGAGAAACGGAAGGGTTTGTGAGAGAAAAGTGCAAAAAGATTGGGCCGCGTTGGAACGAATACCTCAACCTGGGCGGGCGCAGGCGTGCCACAGTGATGTACACGCGTCACGTAAGAAGTTACCTGGCAAAGAAGGAGGTGATGTTATCTGTTGGATTGCAAAGGACGGTCGGATACCGGGTGGAACTACGCGCAGCACGCTTTGCTTAGCGAATGCACTGGAGCAAATGTGTCCATGCAAGCAACACGTAATCGATGTTAAAAATGGACGGAATGCTTCGTGTTTGTGTTGAATGACCTGTAAAGTCCATGGCGTAACCAAACAACCCAACGAAAGGGTCAATGTATTACCTCGACATCTCGTGTCAACCTTCTCTACCCTCAGCGCGTAGGTGCTACTCTGAATGGTTTCCTATTAAACGCTCCAACGCCGCCTCTCTCTCCCCAGCCTCAACCAACCCTCCCACCTCACCCCGCATACTACGAAATATGTCCGCCAGTACCCTTCCTCACAGGGTCACGTACACTGCCGGCTTCCCGCGGCGGCCGCCGGCGCGTCGGGGCGGCGCGGGTGTCGGGGCGCGCGCCGGCCGGTCACACCCTGCGGGCGCCGCGGCCGTCTGGCGTGCCGCCCACCACGGGGTCCACCAGGTGAGCGGTGAAGAGGGGAAGACCGAGCCCGACGTGCACCACCGAGCAGACGAACGGCCGGTCGAGCGTCAGCGCGACGCGCGGCGTCGTCTCGTCGGAGCCGACGCGCGGAATGATGCTGATGCCGGCCGCACCCGCCGCCGTCGTGCCCTTCTCGTCGACGTCGATGACGGCGCGCTGCACCAGCTGGTCGACGCGGTCCTCGCCGTCGGGGCCCAGGCCGCCCTCCAGCATTGGGCCGAGCCCGAGTGCGCGCGCCACGTCCAAGTAGTCGCGCTTCTTCGACTCCAGCGCAAACTTGGGGAACGTGAGCACCACGTGCGTGTCGAGCGACGAGGCGGCCGCCAGCGCCTGGTAGTGGCGCCGGCCGAGCAGTGTCACCACGTCCACCGCCGGATCGGCCGCCATGAAGAAGAACATCTCGAGCTGCAGTTGGTCGTCGTTGTAGGGCAGCGCGGCGGCCAGCACGCCGTCGCCGCTGGCGTTCAGGAAGCGCAGCGGCGCCGACACAGTGACGGCCGGCACGCGCTCGACGCCGCCCGGGCGGCGGAAGCGCTGGCCCGTCGGCGCCACGTCCAGCTCTGGCAGCCACGCGCCCGAGAAGGCCAGCGCCGAGACCAGCACGAGCCGCGTGGCCGGGTCCAGGTGAGTGAAGAGGTCGCGGATGAGCCCGTCGGTGGCCGCCGCCACTTCGCTGTTGATCTCGGACACGGCCCCCGGCCGAGCGAGATTCAGCTGGCGGCCGCGCTTCGTCAGCAGCTCGGTCAGCCGATCGCAGCGCTGCCGCTTGTGCAGTGACGAGACGCGGCTGGCCGCGCAACCGGGCAGCACGCTTGGCGAGCTGTACGCTTGGAAGAAGCTGCGCAGCGACTCTTCTTTCTCCGCCTGGAAGCGAGGTCGGGTCGGGTCAGCAGAGATCGTGCGGGGCGACCGACTGCGTCAACGTTGAGAATCAAACTGCGGAGATGCTACGACCAGCCATCGAGTCTCGTTATCTACTCCTTGGCGTTGGCTTTTGAATGGTTTGGAATTTCAATAACGGAAGGACTGATAAACCCATGGATAGGAACATAGTCAGGCCCCATTTGGGCGCAGCAACATTTCCACTGACTTGCAACAGCAGCTCAGTGATTACGTTTATAGTCGCAGGGACTAAACTCGGCTAGGAGAGGCACAGTTTAACCTAGCCAGCTGGAAGTCTCCCGGGTCGTCCATGAATTGAGGACTCGTGCTCTGTGTATCACCATGGATAAAGCATTGCACGCATTCAAGACAGAGTGCATGGTCAGTCCTCGCTGTATACCATCACCGTTCCCACAGCCCAGAGGTCGCGCCGTGCATACCAGGGCGTCGAGCTCTTGGCTAAGCTTAGCCGGTGTGTCGGTCTTCAGCGCCAGCTGGATGATCCGCTGGATCTCTGTATTGCCGGCCTGGTGGGCCGCGGCAATCACTTGGTACAGTGCCGCAGGGCACACCACCTCGTTCTCCGCCGTCGACAGCACGTGCTGAGGAATGCACGGAGTCAGTGACCTGGCGCAGCGCGGGAGGATACTGCTTGCGCGCCGCGCTGCACACGCTTGGGACGTGCGAGTTGAGTGACCTGCATTGGAGCACGTCGATGCAACACGGCACTCGGCATGCAGATTTACATAAAATGGGTATGAAAGTAAATTGATGCGGTATGGCTAGGCCCCCGCGCAATGCAGCATGTGGCGCATACCAACAAAGCGTTGAGCTCGTTCTCAACACTGCGATCTGTGGGCAAAAGAGTCAAAATGCTATCTTTGGTACATTTTGCGATGGTGCCCAGCGGGAATTTCATAACGTGAGCGTGTCTCTGAGAAGCAGTCCTTACGGACATTCCTTAGCACACGGTGCGGCAGGGGTTCCGCCCCACACAGTTCACATAGTGGTGGTCAGTCATTTAACGCTCCCGACGCGTCTAGAGATTTCACCCGATATGCGTTTGGCATGGTCGCGACGTAACTGAAGCCCGGGCGTTTTGGACCGGAGTCCCACTGCGCCTGCTACAATTGAGACACCTGACGAGCCAGACCAGAGTCCCACTGCGTCTGCTACAACTGAGGCACCTGACGAGCCAGGCCAGAGTCCCACTGCGCCTGCTACAACTGAGACACCTGACGAGCCAGACCAGAGTCCCACTGCGTCTGCTACAACTGAGGCACCTGACGAGCCAGGCCAGAGTCCCACTGCGCCTGCTACAACTGAGACACCTGACGAGCCAGACCAGAGTCCCACTGCGTCTGCTACAACTGAGACACCTGACGAGCCAGACCAGAGTCCCACTGCGTCTGCTACAACTGAGACACCTGACGAGCCAGACCAGAGTCCCACTGCGTCTGCTACAACTGAGGCACCTGACGAGCCAGACTAGAGTCCCACTGCGCCTGCTACAACTGGGACACCTGACAAGCCGGACCAGAGTCCCACTGCGCCTGCTACAACTGAGGCACCTGACTAGTCAGCAGTGCGTTAATCAAGTGGTATGCGCGGCTTAATCGAAGGTCAAGGAGTGAATAACCCCGTTTCCTGACCACAACGCCAGAAATCGTCATTCGACAAAGCCACCAAGACAAGCGGGCCATGCCGTTGTTCCGAGGGGCATCCTCCCGGGCAGTGGCCTACCTTCAGCAGGTGGTCATTCAGGTCCAGCAGCGGGCTGGAGGGCTCCAGCACGATCCCAGAGCAGGAGGCGGCCAGCAGCAGCAGCAGCAGACCTGCACGGCCAGCGGGCGGCGGGAGGTCAGGAGGCGCGGGCGAACGCAGCCTTGGCTCGGCCAAACGCCGGGTCGATGGGGAAATACAGGTACTGGGCTTGGCTGCTATGCACTGGTGGCCGGGTGTGGGCCACTGAATAAGTGCCTCATTGGATCATGGTATGCTGATGCAATAGAATTGTATGTAAATTGTTCACATATGTAACCACTGATGGACGCATGGCATCTGGGGATGAGTGACAGTGCAAAATGACCGTCAAACTGCCGTCGAAACGTCCTTTGATCCAGATATCATCATCGGTAATGGGTGAATGGCCTTTATCATCCAGACTACGCTCAACCCGTGGAGGTTATCGTGTTCTGCTTCCGCTTTAACGGACCAGCCAACCGGTTTTCCACAAACCGGTAAGGATCAGTGCAGTGTATTGTCGCTTCTCGCAAAGGACACGTCTCGCCCTGGTTGCAGCGCGGTGAAACGACCCGCGTCTTTGCGAGGGCTTTCGAAGTTTTAAGGTCAGGCAAACCTTGACCTGGCAAGGCCAAAATCTAGAGTATTGGTGCAGTCATTTGAGCATACTTGCGGATTTCCGCAGCTGTCTCATGTGGAGGCCTGGCAGCTGTAGAGTACTCCGGCCCGGGTAACCTAGGTCTCAGTGTCACTCGACCCCGCTGGATGAGGGGGGGGGGGGGGGGGGTGCAGAGACTGGCGCATTTACGTAACCTTCCAAGCGTGTCTCGCGAAGCGCCGTCCCGGGGCACTGTGGAATCCTGTCTGTCCCAGGGCATCTTGTACCGGGGTCCCGACGTAACCTTCCAAGCATGTCTCGCGAAGCGCCGTCCCCGGGCACTGTGGAATCCTGTCTGCCCCAGGGCATCTTGTACCGGGGTCCCGAGGTCATAATTACTGTTGTTATTACCCAAGGGTTCTTGCTACATTGATGAGAGATAAACACGTGAGGTATCGGTTTTGGGCTTTTGTGTTTTGCAGTTCGTCACACGAGGCTAATGCAATGACATCGAACCATGCCAGCGGTATGCAGTCGTGCTCTGGGCATTTTCCAAGTTCCCAACGGCACGGCCTTGGAAGAGCGTATGCCCCAATTTTGACCACTTCTTGCCAGGCCAGGCCACGAAGTGGCCACCACCTGGTGGCCTGGTTCCCGAACGATGGGAGTTCATTCCCACCGTGAAGTGCTACACTCTGCCGGTCACCCGAAAAGCGACGAGCCGCTCAAAACGTCCACCGCCGGTGTCAAGCGCGAATGCTAGTAAACTACCTCTTCTACGCCGGACAATGCTGCCTTAGACAAAACCTGCCGCCGCCATGAAAACCAACCGTCCCTGCAGACCCACACTACTGCAACTGGTGCCGGGAGCCTAGGTCAGGCACAGTTGGGTTTTGAGACATTGAAGATTGGCCCGGACCGGCTGAACAAGGCGACTCCTCTTTCACTGATAGGTGGTGGGTGATCAGAGCGGGGGGTGGGCTGTCGGCGCTCGGCAGCTCGCAGCCCCGTCCACAACATGCCGGCTGGCTGTTTAACGGGGGGGGGGGGGGGCAGATGACGCCACTGGTTGTCGCGTAAGGAACCGAGGGAGCCGCCCAGGCGCAGACGTGTGGCGTCTTGGTGACGTGCTCGCGACCTCAGAACACGCCGGTGTGTGTTTTGCGGTGTTCACAAATGTGTAAAAATACGGAATTCATGAATCTGTTCTTTTTAGCGACTTGCTCTGAACGATTGAAATGGATGGCTTTCTGGGATCGAAGTTCACGCTAAGCAGGGCTTCATGTGTGAGCTCTGACCTCTACCATTCGGTCGTGAAACTGCCGGTTAGCAGCAGACTGGTGGCAAGAGCTCAACGTGCCGTATTGTTCGGCACGGTCCGTCCTGTCCTGTGACGTCACCTGGCCTTTGGCGCTGCCGCTGACACCGGTCCCTGGTCATAGTGAGGGCCTGAAGCGACCCGAACCACCCCGTCCCGGGTGGGCAAATCGCGAGGTGGATACTCCAACCAACTGTGCTATGGGGACGGACTTCCATCGATCAGGGAAGGCTAGCGTGACTTGCCTGGCGGCGCGGCGGAGCGACGAGCGGACCCCATGGCGGCTCCGGGTCGGGGCAGCGGCGCGGTACAACTGAGAGCCGTCGCCGGCCGGCCGACGACCGACCGGAGCCAGTTTCGCAATGGGCGCGGAACGGTCGGAGGAGCCGGTCGCGCCCGGCCGCGACCACTCAGAGCAACGCTCGGCTGGCTGGCCAGGGGCGCGCCACCGCGCGACCGCTACCCCTGACATGACTCCGGCCCGGGGCCGAGCCGGGCTATTGGTGCGTGCTTCTGCCCGGGCCGCGCCGGCGGCCGGAGAGTGGGGGGCGGGGGCGCAGAGGGCAGAGGCGCAGCCAGGATTTTCTTAAGGGAAGAGTTCGGAGCTCGGTGAGAACGCGTCGCGTCAATTTTTAACTTGATGTAAGGAGCCCTGTGCGGTGAAAAACGAAAAATCCTCTCTTAAGGAGGTGATTCGGACCCCGGGCCCCTCCCTTGGCGGGTGTCTTCCTGACGGAGGGTGTTTGAGTATGTTCGACGAAAAAGGGCTTGTAAAACTATTTTGCCATGACGGCAATAAAGTTGAATCATATTCTGAACAACTAAACATTTAAACTCGGCAACTAAGAAAGGTTAGGGGAAGGTTTTTCCCGGTTGACTCCTCTGGTAGAGCACTGAACTCCCAATCATAAGACACCTGTTCGAATGCCAGCAATTAAAGGAGGGAACCTGGCTTGTGGCGACATACGTGGCCTAAAAAACAACATCCAGCCCTCCTCAGGACTCAATAGTACCTAACGACAGCCGGAGAGTTGACAGGTCGAAAGGTTGGGACATACTGGCATGCCAGGCGAGGACGATAGTCCGAACAATTAATCCGTCAGTGATCCTAATGCCTCACCTTAACCATGCCGTAGGATTATAGCGATAAAGCACAGCAACTGTTAAGCACGGCCTGTCATAGTGACCAACGTCAGTGACTGTCTAATGTATCGCCATCCTAGAGACCGCAACTTTCAATGCGCGCGCCAACTAGTTCAATGCTTCACGTATTTTGCGTTGGCAACATCCGAGGCAACCCAACAAAATAAAACCATGCTCGCCAGCCTGCCCATCACATCACAATGGTTGTAGATGTGCACGCACAACGCCCGTAAATACAACTGGCCTATCATTGACTGTCCTCCGGCCGCCGCCTGTCCGGCATCCCTTGCAGCAGAGCTCAGCTACCGGCATGATCAAGAGGTTAGTTGGTAACCAAACGTCATCTGGCATCCCTAACGAAGCTGTCTTGCCGGGCACTCCGTGGGATGGCGGGACCGAGCGAGATTAATGCGAATATGGCGGCCTTGTCCCCTCACGCAGCTCAGCGATCCGAACATGTCGGACCATTAACTTAGCGCCACTGGTCAAGGCCTTCACCGTTGGTACCAGAGGCCTGCGGACCTACATCGGTGCAGAAATGCTGGAGTTGCGGGGGCAGATGCGAGAATGCTCAGGTATTGACGGCGAGGTCGCCTGCCAGCCCCGCACGCTGAGACATTGGTCCTCATGCGTGGACGGCCGAATGGAAACGAGATATTAGGTAGCCGCCAACCTCGAACAAGCAGTGTAGATATACCATAGAAGCAGCTCACGGAGAGCAAAAACAGAGCAAATAAAAAACGACAAAAAGCGAAATGCTCCAAGTGACCGTGCCCCATTCCGTCGAACCCAGCGCTATTAAACAAAACAACGTAACAAACTCCAGTCTTTCATAACCAGCAAAATTGTGGAAAAGTTCTGGACCTGGTGATCGCAGCGATGAACAAGGTTCATGAAACTGAGCGCTTCCAAAATCGACTGGGCTCACCGCCTTCCTGAGTCCGGAAGCAGTCTGTTGATTCGTCAGAACCGGTGCAGAGCCGGCCCATGACGTCATCGACCAGCGTCGGCTTAAGCTCGCGGGTTGACAACCTGTTCGCGAACGGAAGCCCCCTCTCCCGCCCCCGGTCGACGTTCTGAAATCTTCCGTGAACTGTGATAAGAAAACAAAACGCAAAATATATACCCAGTCTTCACGGACCGAGGGCACGTGTATTCCAGATTTAAAAGTTCGCAACGATATTTGGGTTTATTCTACGGGTAGCGCTCTCACATGGCTTCTGAATCTAATAAACGCCGCTCGTATAGACCCACACATGTTGTGTGTTTTGCTGTCCCTTTGTTTCGTTTCGATTGATTTAAGTGTTTGTTTTTGCTTAATTAGCGCCTATGTTACACCATATTTATGAATGAAGCTTGGAGCTGGCGCGACAGGTTTCCCTAATACGTTGTTGACAAGGTGACACATTCCATATTCTGTAATTTTAAGGTCTGATAACCCTCTTCACGGCTGCGCAGACCCTCCGCTCCCTTCGCCGCAGACAAGCGGTTATCGCATGTCAAAGTACCCACAACATTCGTCAGTATGACCTTTGACCGAGGGGTGACCTTTGACCGCGAAACCGGTGTACGGGCAGCTTTTTCCGGTTGGGCAATCCTCGTCCCACGGCGATTAGTCTCGCGTCACCGTCTCGTCGCTGCCCCACAGAAACGGGCGCGGCTGGTCTGGCAGGCTCTGCCAAACCAGCAGCACATGATCCGCAGTAGGATGATCAACGTCGCATACATAGGGCTGTTGCCTTTGGAGCGTGCTTCGGTGCTGAAGGTTTTGATAATCCGAGCGAGCTGTGACGGAGAATGTGGCAGCATGCGTTAAAAGTCAGTTCGATGACTTGCGCCCCAGGAGCATCCGCTTAACCGCGACCGGCAGGCAGGTCTGCAAAATTACTGAACCCGCTCCTTTTGGCAGTGAAGGTGCATTGAAAATGCTTCGCACCGTAGGCACAGGTAGTGAATGCTTTCTGTCCGCCCGAGGCAGCCGTCGCTTCGTTCTGTTGTCTTTGTCGTCTCTTTGCGTCAGGAGTAGGCTCAAAATGAGCAACCTTAGGGGAATTCAACGTGGTGTCAACAATGAGCGTTATGGAAAACATTCCACGGTGGAGTGATTGAAGGGCATCAGTTAAAGGCATGAAAGCCTCCCTTTTAACGTGACTGTAATTACATGCAGTGTCTGCGGGAATGTGTTTGCCATAGCCAGTCAAGCGCAAGTTGAAGATGATTTCGCGTGAAACACAATCGTTGTTTTAGAATAATGACAATTTTCAGCAATCCTTCACGTTAGCACAGTAAATGCATGTCGTACAGCAAAACTTATGAAGCTATACCCATCATTCCATTATTGAAGATCGCTTGATTTAGTTTATGTTCACAGCGAGCTCCGTTGCTAGCGATGCATGTCTTAAAACGCCTTATGTCCGCCTCGATCGCCTAAAGCCGGATTGGGACCGGTCTGGACCTGGTCTCGCGGCCACATGTTGACTTTATGATGATTCTGCGCACGGTGAGTATGTTCCAATATTTATTAGGAATTGTTTTCTTGTTACCCACCGACTTTCAAGTTGCAGATGCTTTAGAAGCATGAAATCTGCGTGGCACATTTGTGTAAGCGGGCTCATTGTTTCACAGTGAAGAAAGGAACGTCAATGAACTTTTCAAAAACTACTAGTGCCTTAGAATAGTATTTAGCATTTATTATTCAGTGTTTATTTAGCATTTTATTAGACTAGACTAGTACTAGTATTTAGACTACGATCTAATGTTTACTACTACTACTGTTTATACTACGATCTACTTACTACGATGCTTTGCTACGATCGGACTGCGGTCCCAAACTTTGCGATGGTTCAGAGGAGTTCCACATGACTTGCCACCATGAGCGTAGGAACAGGGGGGGGGGGGGGGGGGCGGGGAGGCAATGGCCCCTCCACTTTTCAAGGTGGGGCCTGGAGTATTAGCTGGTCTCCTCACTTTTCAGATTAAGGTCGTGTTTAGCTTACTTTTGCACCACGTTTAGATATATATGCCGATTTACCTCGTTCACCAGCCATCTTCCGCAAGATGCGTCATATTCTCCGTTTGTTTATCGGCTGTCGCTTAGTGTCACAGCCGCAGGCCGACGCCCCTCGGCCTATGGAGACTGCAACGCCGGGCGTTCAGACGTACAAGCTGACATGACTTGCGAGCGCGTATGTTCAAAACCATATTACATAGTGTTCTATCTGTAATCGGTTCTGACTGAATCTTAAACATTTTAGGACAAACATGGATTAGCCATGTTAGTGCAAGCCTCGGACCCCATTTCATCTACAATCTACGTTTAGGGATTCCTCAATATTTCTGAAGAAAACGGAAAAACACGGAACTGGAGCCTGTGTGACGATTATTGGACCCCGTTTGGCGATCAGAGATGTTGTTACATCCATGAGGGTCCCTGTGCTGATTCGGAGCCAACTGCGCGTGTCAGAAGGCCTCCCGTGTCAGGGAGGGGAACAATTTGATGTGATATATCCTTCCAATGGCCTCCGGATCGACCAGGAGATCCCGCCCCGTGTCGCTAGAATGACAGCCGGAGGACGCTTCACGATGGGACGAATTGACCCTTCAGTTCTTGACCAGAACCGGTAATGTGCCTCTGGTGTTCTACCAAAGGGGCCCTTGCCAGGAAGGAAGTAAGGGGCCTCATCATCGCTGAATTGAGTGGATATCTCATTATTGTTGAATAGAGTACGTCGAAATGAATTTTCAAAAAACAAAACAAACAAGGCCGCCCCATGTTTGCCTAAGAACGTTCATTTTTTCAGAATGGGTTAGTGAAAAGTGCATCAAAAGGTTTGAACATGCCCGCCCGCAACCTCGAGAGCAAGGACAGCGATGGTCTGGGTTGAAGTTTCCGTGAAACCGAACGGCGTTGGCCACTGCAAATGCCACCAGGCGGCGGGCGCCATGTTTATTTGTCTTCCGGACAGATCAATAGTTACAGAAACACGAAAAATAGAGAATATACCTTTACTCTTCCAGTTCCACCACCAGATTCCAGCACTACTTCGCGGTGCTTTAAGGACTAATCCGTTCTTTTCATCGGTCTAAAAATCGCTCACGTGAAATATGCGCCCAGACTGCTTCGTAGATGCAAGATTTTATACCCTGAAGCGTTCAAAGGTACTTCTTTCCGAAGCATCATCCACCGTTTAAGCATCATCCACCAAGCGTTTCCGTCCACCTGTTGGCAACGGCTCAGTATTAGCTGTTGAGCCGACGCTGCGCGGCCTTAGGAGACTGCAACGCCTGGCGTCGAGGCTTTTAGACTAAAGGTTGCGAGTATGCATGCTCAAAATTATGTCACACAACTTTTATTACTAACCGATTCAAATGTTTAAAGGTTTTTTTAACGGCAAATTTCAGACCCGTTATCATTTTCGTCTACCGGTGGGCCATGACGAAAAGTTAAGCACTGAACTAGCGCCCCGCGGGATATGGAGACTGCAACGCCTGGTGCCGAGCTTTTTGTGGCAAAGATTTGCGGGCGCGCATGTTAAAAACCACGTTATACAAATTGTATCACTAATCGATTCTGACTGAATGTTAAACATGTCCAGGAAAACATGGCTTAGCGATGTTAATACACATTGGCGACCACTCGGTCTACAATTAAAATTATCACCTTCAAATTTCGATCGAACATATCGATCTACAATCTACCTTCGCGATGTCCTCATTGCCTATACAACGCAGATAAGGCATAATGAAAAAATCCTGAAGTCCATCGGTATAGGAAGAGCCCACTAAGCCACTGCAAAGAAAGGACACCGGTGATTTATTCCGTGAGTCTTTAAGCGCCTGATCCCTGCGGTGTGTTGACTTTAACACGTGCTCGGGTGGGATCAAATTGACTCACCCCCGAAGGTTTTTCCAGAATGGTCTCCGAACGACGTGGCGCTGCTGCGCCATATTTTGCATAGCTGTAGACAATTGAATAGCGGATCGCTTGACATCAAAAAATTTAGACGTGCTCTGCGAGGTCGCTGACCTATGGCAGGTCAAAGTCAGGCCATGGTTTCAGATAAGTCAACTTCCGGGGAATCGTTCAATCTGATGCAACAATGGAATATTAGACGAAGCAATACATCCCTGAGATGCTTTCTTGGGCGACAAAAATATTGAATGAGCAAATTACAGTGATCTAAGGTCAGATATGGAGGTTAGACCAAGGGCAACACCAGCCTGTTTTATCGCTCTATGGCTTGCTGTATGGGATAGTTTCTGGTGCTCATTTCAAATTTATTGATAGCAGGAACCGCAACCGAAAAAAGGTACTGTTGCAGGTGTCCAACACATGTTTTACATCCCAGATAGGAGCAATGCGGATCCAGAAATGTTCAACAAAGCAGCCATACCATCAGTTCGCGGTCAATCATGCGGGAGACAGCCAGCCATACCATCAGTTCGCGATCAGTCATTCGGAGATAACCGGGCCAAGACAGTGGCCACCGACGGCGGACGGGAGCAGGGCTCAGACAAGGAGTATATCACAGAAGGACCTTTATTCTGTGGCCTGGTTCTCAAAGGAGAATCTCCAGTTCTATGGCTTTTGTCACATGGTTTTTGGCAGTTTCAAGCTTCCGAATTTGTTTCCGCCTAAAACGCCGCGACAAGTCTTATCTCTTGAAAAGCAGCCGGCGAAATGAAGGCGCATGCAAAATCTGCTGTGCTGTGAGCCATCGATTCACTTTCAAAATTCTCACCAGCCTATTCTCAGGTCATATTTTGGCATCTATCCTGTGGAGCCAGGTGCCTCCTCAGTGACCCAAAATGCCTACCCACTCGTGGAATGTGGTATTTCGGCTCCCTAGGAAGGGCAACGTTGAAATGGACGAATAATCTTGGGAAGCTGCATAGCCTTACTTCCCGAATGACATAGATGAGTCGGATAGGCAAGAGTGTGCACCAGTGAAAAACAGCTCTAGATGCATATCTAGAATAGCAGTCATTGCATTTGAATAAAGAGCAATAACCTCCATCTTTAGCCCTCCCCCCCCCCCCCGGTCATCGGGCTTGTTTTCCAGAAAAAAAGTTTTCCAGTTTCTGAAGTACGACCTGAGCTTGGCCCCCTAATTTTCGAAACGTTCCTATGCCTATGCTTGCCACGCTCAGTGTTTGGTAAAGCGCCAGTCCTTGATGCTCTGGGCTTAGAGACCTCACATCGATTATCAGGCTGGCGGCAGCGCCCACCACCGCTGCCGAGACCCGAGAACGGACCAACCGTCAGGACCATCCCTCGTGCGACTCCGGTCACGCACCCAGATGGGCACCAGGTGGGCCGGCTGTGCAGGTGCGACGCTATGCTTATATCGCACTGCCGCCAAACTGACTATGGGTGATAATATTATCTGACAACGGTGACACATTACTTTGCCTTTATTTGTCGGCGGGAGGCTGTAATAGCCGCAAACCAAGTGGTGAGCAGCGTCATAAAGTTTGAATCTGTAGTTGTAACTGTGCTTTGCCGCTAATTTTAACAATATTTGCTTTGACAGCTCCTGCACCTACATTTACGTTGGTGATAGATGGAGACGATTCTTATTTTAAAACTATGTTTCATGCTCTTCAAAATGTTTCCTTTTTGGTCTACAGCCACCGAGTCTGAGTTATTTAAGTTGTGTGGTGGTGTTCACACTTTTTTAATCACCCTGTGTAACGTTTACACCGCCATGTACAACGTTAGCGGTTTACCAAGCACTTGGTAAAGCACTCCAAAGAGAATGCATGTTTCTACCTGGCTGAACAAATAATTGGCGCTTTTGCAGGGAACAAATTATACAGCTTACGCAGAGCAGTTGTGAACGAACGAGTGTGACAAAGAGATTTACTTCGTTCGTTACTTCGGCGTTCCCAAAAGAGAAGGTCACGTCTTGGTTAGACGGGCACATGATGCCAGAGTTATATAGTGCAAAGAGCGCATCCATGAGTACTAGCTGTGCATGCAAATTACCACAGTTACAAGTCAAATGTATTAACGCTATTTGCATGCATTTCTGTTTAAGGCTAAGCCAACATTAGGATGCATCGCATACATTTGCAACAGGGTATAACTGCAACCCCGCGCTGAGTGGCGTGACCACTAAACAGCCGCCGCGTGACTTGTACCCTGTCGCGGCAGTGCTGCCGAATAAAGTTGCCCTTCATACACCGCATTTATGACCGAACGGTGGTCACTTCGTGTTATATGGGTGAGGCCAACCAGACTGGCTGCCTTTTCCTATCTTTTCGAGATTGGCAAGATAAGCGTTATCCAAAAACACAGTTGGACTTTTTCGGTGTTTGTGTACATCATTAATTAGCAATGCGTCGAAAATGACAGTGTTCTCAAGAAAGGAAGGCATCCAAACAAGCATGTTTGAACGCACTAGTCTGACCACACCTTGGTAAGTTTTCATTCCATGATCGCTCACAAGCTAGATGTGGAAGATAAGATCAGGTTTCCTGTGGAAATCGATTCCACCCAAGCGTAACCGAGCGCAACTCCGCGACGCAGGCAACTCCACAATGGCCGATTTCCCCATCGAGCCACCAAGGTCCGGCGCGGTTGCGTTCTCGCTACCTAAGAAGCGGGTCAAGCTGGCCGCGCAGCACGTCCGTCTGCGCTTGCATCAGCCGAGTGCGAGATCCGGGCGCTGCGCCGATCTGACGGGCCATCTGCCAACCAGCGGCAGGGGGCGCCCACCGCGCCGCCGCGCGCCGCGCGCCGCCCGTTCCTTGACCCGCACGGCAGCGGCGGCACGGGCCGGCGGGGGTGACGCCTGTCCCCCGCCGGCCCCTACCGGTGAAAGTCCGTTGTAATAAACCAGTGGGATTAGCACCAATAGGTGTGGCAGCATGGCAATAGGCTGGTGAACCCTTCGCTCTTGGTGGAGAAGTTCCGTGTTGTCGTAGCCAGTCAGCCCCTGAATCGGTAGGGGGATTGTCGCAGCACCTAATGTTCGTAACCCCTAATGTACCACAACACCTAATGTTCGAAACACCTAGGATGGATGGATTTGGAAAAGTAGGATAGCTGCCGAGCGCTCTTACAAAAAGGCGGCTGTTACCGCTAAGCTTAAGCGGAATGTATGCGACGGCTGAACAAGCCGCAGCCAGACTAGCGCAAAGTCATAATTTTTGCAACCACCCATCTGGACAATACCTCCCATTGCTGCGGATTTTGCGGAATGTGGAAAGTAAACTAATTCGAAAACCGAGTTAGTTTAAGTTTGCCAAGCACGCAGTTAGCGGAGCTATGTTTATCGATGGCGGTCGCTTGAAAAGGGGCAAATCTGATATTGTTTACAATGCGGGATCACCGCCTGTTTCCAAAGTTGGTGGGCTTTGTCATCCCCGCTTGTTTTTGGTGCGGGGATTACTAGGTTCTCTCACTGAAAGCGTATTTCTAGAAAAAAAACATTTCACGCAAACCATAGGTGTCGCCTGCACTTCTATCAATAACACATAAGACTGAGCTATTTGAACAGAAACTGTATCACCGCAATCCCCAAAATAATGAAAAATACACTTCTTACCGCAACATCTCTTACTTACTCTTACTTACATCTCTTAGAGTAGCCAAGAAGAAACACTATGGTGATGAATTCATTAAAAAAATTGTAAATCCAAGGAAACATGAAAAACATTACACACTCATAAATTCAAAGCAAAAAAGGATGCAGATCCAACCAGTATTAGAGAGGCTAATGATAAAATTATCACAGATGAGCCGGGTATCGCGATATCATTTAATTACCTTTTCACCGAAATTGGACAAAAGTTAAAGGAAAATAGTCCTTAATCATCATTCAACCACCTCCAGCTAATCGCAAATGTAGAAAATGAAATGGATCTGCCCACGACTAATGAAGAGGAATCAGTTCTTATCATCGATGGATTTAGCAATGTCGGAGCTGTAGTCGGCAATATAAACGCAAAAGTATTCATTTTATCTTAAAGGGTAATGCTCAAAGCAATTCTTCGTCCTTTTAACAGCTATCGGGGGTATTTCCAGGCATCTAAAAAAAGCGTGATTCAACCCATCTTTAAAAGTGGGGACTCTCGATTTGTAAGTAATGCCAGACATGTTTAGACCAACCTTTCTCTAATCGTAATTATAGACTATTTACAGCATTTTGCCTTGGCCCTAAGCCGTGGAACGACATTATGGTTCCATATTTTCCAAGAATAACTGACATCTCTGTATCAAAAACCACCGTTAAGAACAGCATCTGCAAGCATTTCGTGAATACATATTAACGTAACTAAAATATTCGAAGACATTGCAATCCTTTGCGCTGTACATATCCAACGCACTTCATATTCGACCTCCTTCACGTTCCATAGTCAATTTCTGATGTAGTTAAAGTCGTGCACATATACCCAAAATTCACGGCGCTGGCTCCGGGAGTTCTCCCGGCAACAAGCTCTGCTTAGCTGGGTGGACTCCCTGGACATCCAGCTCAAAACGCAGCACGAAAATGAGCAGGTAATTGCCCCCTCCGACTTGTGTGACTGTATAGCCCGTGCTAACACGGTAAATTGAGTGGTTGTAGCTTATTGGGCGGTTATAGCGGGCTGTCATTAGCTGACTGGCTAATGACTGGTTCAAGCCTTCTCATCTATGAGTTTTCCCTACCTATTACATAACACAATTCCTTCGGGTCTGCACCACCTCTTCGCCTGCTTAGTTCCGTTTGCTTCATCTTCCTGGCTGGGAGTGCCGCGACTTGATTTTATGTTTTCTGGTGTTAACGTACGGTTTACTGCGTTGCTGGGAATGAGGGAGGGGCACTCCTGGTTACCTGTTCTTGGGTAACGGCATAGAAAAAAGTCAGTATTTTTCCGTTTATGTCCAAAATTCTCAAACAACGTATATATAAAAGACTCATTATTGATCTAAACTAAAATCACTTAATTCACCAAAATCAGTTCGGATTTCAGTAGAACAAACGTACCTACATGCCAATTCTTCTTCTCCAGGAAACTATCACACGGGCTTTTCAAAACGGAGAAGATGTGATAGGCTTGTATTTAGATTTGAAAAGTAGTAAGCATTTCACGCTGTTAACATAAACTTTCTTCACGTACATTTGCTTAATACAGTATTCAATGAAAATATCATGAATTCATTTCTTCTGATTTGTCCGGCAGAGCTAATTGTGTAGAAATCAGGAATTATCTATAATCGCTCAAAAATGTAATCATGGGTGTACCTTAAGGATCAATTCCCGGCCCAATTCTGCCATTAATGCACATAATGACTTGCCTCACTTAAGCAGTAACATGATTTGCCTCTGTTACTCTGATGATACTGCGATTATTTTCAAAGATAAAAGCATTGTGGAACTTTAAAACAATGTTAACGCGCGTTTGCTTCTAATGACTTCCTGTTTTGGTGCTATTTTTATTTCACTGAAGGCATCAAAAACATTTACACAGGATTACACTACCCGTTTCTCGCATTTCCAGCTAACTATGCAAAATAACAATTCGCATATTTAAGAGAAAAAAAATCAAATATCTTGGTGTGTTATCTTGTTAAATATCTTGTTGAAAGCATATTAAGTAGCAATATTGGAATAATAAGTGGAATTAGGTACTTAATACAAGCCCGGGTGGCCGGCTGGGTACCATTCGCTCGGGTGGGGTGCGGTCAGTTTGACTCCCCTGAGATCTCGGTACTAAGAGAGCTAGAGACACCAAATTTTCTGGCTATGTTGACTTGTATATGAGCTTACTTAAGTAAAAGGTTCAGGTTCCTAGGTCATGGTCTTAAGGTCAAATGAGTTAAAAAAGTTAGATTCCAGGTTGGTCTCCAAAAAGTCCCAAGGACCTAGATAACCGTTTCTAAGCAAAAGGTCACATGCTCATCTACGGTCAGTAACCTTTTTGACCTTTTGAAGGTTATGGTGAACAAAATCACGCAAGACTGCTGAGTTTTGCATCTAAATAAACGACAAAGATTACGTTAGGTAGTATTTTACGAAAATCAAAATGTCGATCTGGGTCATTTTAGGTCAATGACCCATTCTGACCTCTAAGAAGTCCTCTGACCTCTGACCTCTAAGAAGACCATGTCTCTTGTTAACGAGTAAACTATATTCGGCGATTCTTTTGGAGGGGGGGGGGGGGTTAACCCACCATCGGGGGGATTCAGGGGGCAACGCTGTGGCCCCCTTGACAAGGTTTTGGTTACGCTCCTGCCCACATGCAAAAGCAGATTAAGTTGGCTACGTTGATTGAGGGGCAACTGAATGTCTGTTGAACCAACTCATGCCTAATGCAGGTAGCTTTCCGTAAGTTTTTTGTCTGCGGTGGTGCGGTGTGAGGGAAAATTTGGAAAATACTGTTGCAGGTGTTCAATATGTATTTTACATAGCAATAAGTAGTACTGCTGATCCATGAAAATGCAGCATAGCAGCCATACGACCAGTCCACAGTCACTCATGTGGAGGTTAGCTGGTTCAGGGCAGTGGCCGCCGACGGCGGACGGGAGGAGGGCTCAGATAAGAAATATATGACAGAAGGGCCTTAATCCTCTGGCGTGGTTTGTGTGGAAGAAACTCTAGTTTTGTGGCTTTGTCACATTGTTTTGGGCAGTGAGCACTTGAAGCTTCTGAATTCGTTTCCACCTTAGATGCTGCGTCAGATCTTACCTCTTGAAAGGCAGCCGGCGAAATCTAGGCGTATAAAACTCTGGCGCCTGGGCCATCGATTCGCGTTCAAAATTCTGACTACCTGATGTCCAGGTCGTATTTTGACACCTACCCCGTGGAGGCAGATGACTCGTCAATGATTCAAAATGCCTTCCCGCTGGTGGAATCTCCCTCCCCGGGGAAAACAATGTTGAGATGGACGAATGATCTTGGGGGGCTGGATAGTCTTATTCGCCGAATGTCATAGATGAGTCGAGTGGGTAGAATTCTGCACCAATGAGAAACAGCCGTAGATGTGTCTAGCATACCAATCGTGACATTTAGTTACCTCCAAAATATGTTAAGTGAATTAAGGGAGGACAGTAACCTCCACATCTACCCCCTTCCGGTCACCGGGTTTGCTTTCTAGAAAAAGCTCCTGAATCATACCCTAAACCTGGTCCCCTCTACTTTTCTACTTTTTGAAACGTTTTTACGCCTATGCATATAGACCCATATCGACTCAGGGTGTTCCTGATCGGCGCAAAGAGCCCTCTGACTGTCGTTTGAGGGCTCATACTCGCAGGGAGAGGCGCCTGAACACGACTCCTACCAGCTCTTTCTGCCTTTAAACCCTCCTATCGAGCCCTTGAGCGTCGGACCCGGTGGGCCCTCCTGGCCCTTCGGGCCTCCTCGAATACCTTCCCTGGCTGACTTGGTCCCCTGCCAGCAAAGGCACCCTGTTAGGCGCTGGAGGCCCCGACCAATATAATATAGGGGGTACCTAATTAGTGCGCAGGGCCCTCTGGCTGGCACTAGAGTACCCCGGCCTGCGTGCCGGGTCCCTAAGTACGACCTCCGGCCGGTCTTTCGGGCCCTGAAATCGGGCCCTTGATCATAGGTCTCGAAAGGCCCGATGTGCCCTTGGAACCTAAGGGGGGGGGGGGCACGTGCCCCCTGCCTGTGCTATCGTATTTGTCAACATGCAACTTGCCAACGTCCACTATCGTTTTCCCCACGACTCACATCCCCGAGGACCAACCCCTTCAATCCACCACACCCTAAGGAGCCCCATCCACCACTTGTTTAGAGCTTAACGCTCGTGAAAAATTACAATTTTAGGAAAAAAGTTAACAATCCCAAAGTTCGCTGGCAAAAATCAAAGGGAAGCATAAATTGCGTGAATTGCCTTCGGCGAAAATGAAAGCATTAATTCATTCGCGAAAAATTAGCTAGCTTATTAACGGATTAGCAATTTAGCGGATTCGTGCCCACCTTTGCATACAAGCAATCACAAAGTCACCAGCGTGCGAGCCCAGTGTCTGGATGTCTTTCGAAAGTGCTCTTCTAGCGCTACCACACACCCATGATTTGACTAGCCTGGCGCTCCTCTGAAAACGATGCCGTAGTTTTTGCACCCTGGATCAGTGGTTTTGTGACCATACTGGCAGTCTCCACAGATGATGGAATAATGGACCGAAGGAGCACCAGCGTGCTGGCCGGTGCTTGTTTTTGCTGTATTTTCAGATGCCTGCATGAGTGCGATCAAACGTGCAGTAAATAACTTCTAGCCCAACTAAGCATAATCTTAAAACGCTGCCGTATTTTCCAACGCTGGGATCCCACGTGACTTGTGACGTCTTTCATGGCGGATACAGACTTTCTACAAAAACGTCCTCTTCGCGGCAAACGGTTTTGTGTATACTGAGCTTAGATGCGAAGTGCTGCCACGCTGCTGGCATTAGTTCCTTGTCAGACAGCCACCCGCCTTTGAATAAGATACCCTGTATGTGTCATAACAAATAGCGGACGAAGAGGCCATCCGCCACCGCGGCCGATCTCTGGTGTCTGGAAGACCTCCAGCAGTGCTTTTAGACGCGAAAGATTTTACTCTTCTCCTATATTTCAAATAATTCTAGAGCAGTAACATATTTCTGCCAGCCATGTTTTTTTTTAAATTTCAATGCGTTTTGTGACGTCACTGGTGACCTCCACAATCTTCTAGAAAGATGCATTTACCGCCACAGGGGAGGATATACCGCCGTGGGGAGGAACGAAGCGCATGCACAAAATGACGCCGATTTACCAGCATATAGAAGCAAAGTGCCTCCCTCTTCTCGGTCAGATGTTCTGCGGGGGTCACCGATCGGATCACGCCATAGATCGCTCAAGAAAAAAAGCGAAAATCACTTTCGCGAGATCGGCAGCCTCTGACGGCTCACACGTTCACAGGACCATCGCCGTCACTGTGAATTCACGACGCACTCAGCTACTGCGGCGATGTGATGTCGCTTGCCTCTCACCCCGTCAGACAGGGCGGGCGCCGCGGGAAATCTGACCTCCTCCCTCTGATTTCCCAGAAACGCAGCTTAACCACAAGATCCCTCCCCTCAGATACATGTGCGGATCGGGTTGAGTGCCGTAGTCCCGGTCGTGTTCGGCGCCAGCTGCCCCAGCGTGACGTCCCGGTCGCGTTCGGCGCCAGCTGCCCCGGCGTGACGCCCAGGTCGTGTTCGGCGCCAGCTGCCCCGGCGTGACGCCCAGGTCGTATTCGGCACCAACTGCCCCGGCGTTGCAGCTGCCGTTAAGAAATCAGCCGACCAGCTCGTCCTGTCACCGAGAAGCGGACTGCTTTAAAGAATCCAATGACGCACACGATTCCGTGCTTCATAGCATTAAGTAAACGATAAACGAATAGCAAAACGTGATGTGCTAAACTGATTAACTAATGAATGTGGAAGGCATTTCGAGCTTGGTGTGGACACGCGTTTATTGAGCAGTGCTGGCCACACACTTCATGGCACAAGGGTCAACACGTGGCCGCATACAAAACAGTGACGTCATGTAGCCGCGTACAAAACGGTGAAGACATGTACCTGCGTACAAAACAGTAAAGCTGACAGAGTGCGGTGAGTTGTAAATCAGTAGCCAATGTGGTCCGAGCATGGTGAAGGAGCCAGGAAAGAGTTGATAAGTTATTACGCCGGTAAAACTTCATATCTGACACATCATTACGCTCCAATTGCAGTTTCATGTCCACGTACATGTTCCTATAAATCACTCTGCTAACGAAGCACACCACCCTGAATTGCTACTGCAGAGGATCTACATACACAAACTAATATTGCAAACGCATCTTTGTAGCACGTACGTCCGCAAAACACACAAATTCGTCATGCAGCCAATGGTAATGGCTGTTCATTGTAGGTGATATGGGCATTTCAACAGTAAGAACACGATGTCTTCTTAAAACAAACACACATGTTGCAGTGTACATATGGCTAAGATGCACGCAAGCGCTTGACACGGATCATTGTAATGTCTGCAATACTAACACGTTTCATATGTTTCGTCAATTGCAATCATGCAACGTTTTTTTCTTCAAGAATTGTGACCGTATGCAGGCGAAAACATTTCACATCCACATTACACACAATCACGGTGACCAGTCCCGAGCGCCAATCACGCCAAATACCTTTAACTAAACGCATAAACTTTGCTTAGTTTTGTAAAAAGTCAACATGATTCGTACTTCAATATTGGGCATGCCTTACATCACGCAAGCCATTAGGCATTTAAAAACCTTCCCGACGCCAATGGCCAAAAAGGCCGACAGCACGTGAGCGAAGACGCACGACTACTCCGTCACAACTGCGCTCCGCCCGTCCCCAGCTGCTGAGGCCGACACGGCAGAGCAGAGGGCGAGCGACGCCGCTCCTAGGTCACCGGCGCCACCGCCGGCTCCTCGGCCTGGTGCTTCTTCCAGCGATGCCGCTTCAGGTGCTTCCGCTCCTTAAAGCCGGCGCCGCACATCTCGCAGATGAACTTGCGCTCGTCCGTGTGCACGGTCTCCTCGTGCACGCGCCGCGAGCTGGAGGCGGCGAAGCCCTTCTGGCAGTACTGGCAGCGGTACGGGCGCGCGCCGCTGTGCGCCCGGCTGTGCACCTTCAGATGGCTCTGGTACATGAACATCTTGCCGCACTCCTCGCACTGGAACGGTCGCTCGCCTGTGTGGATGCGCATGTGCACCACCAGGTTACCCTGAATACTGAAGCGCTTGCCGCACTGGGCGCACTGGAACGGCTTCTCACCGGTGTGCGTGCGGTAGTGCATCTCCAGACTGGCGTACGAGAGCAGCGCCTTGCCGCAGGTCGGACAGACGTGGTCGCGCCGTTTGCCCTTGCCGCCTGGTGGCGCCGGCACAGCGTGTCGCCCCCGGGGCAGCGGCACGTGGGCCGGTAGCGGGGCGACCGGCGCGGGCGCCTCCGTCTCTGCCGCGGCAGGCGACGGCTGCGCGGCCTCCCGCAGCTTGCAGACGTGCTGGCTGAGGCGCCAGGCGTTGACGAAGGTGATGCGGCACGTCTCGCAGCGATACGGCCGCTCCTTGAAGTGGCCGGCTTCGTGCTTGCGCATGTTGCCGCTGTCGTTGCAGGTCTTGTCGCAGTAGCGGCAGTGGAAGGGCCGCTCGCCCGAATGGATGCGCCGGTGCCGGTGCCAGCCGGTGATGGACAGCAGGCGGCGGCCGCACACGCCGCAGTCGATCGGCAGGAGCGGCGGCAGGCCCGAGCTCGGGTTCCGCTCGGCCGCCGGCGCCGACTCGTCCATCACCAGTGGCGCGTCCACGGCGTCCGGCGCTACGCCGTCCGAGCCACTGCCGGACTCGGACCGTGGTCGCTTCCTGCGCGCCGCCGCCAGGCGGCAGCGGTGCGCCTGCTGTCGCAGCTCCGTCCAGAACGTCATGCCGCACGAGTCGCATTTGAATGGGCGCGGTTTGAAGTGGAGCAGCTCGTGCTTGCGCAGGTTGCCCTGGTCATTGCATCGCTTGGGGCAGTAGGCGCAGCCGTGTGGCCGCTCGCCCGTGTGTGTGCGCCGGTGCACGGCCAGTTTGTTGGGACTGGAGAGCACCTTATCACAAACGTCGCACTGCAGCGAGGCGGGCACCGCTGTCGGCGCTGGCGCGGCGCGGCCAGAGCGCAGACGGCGCGGCGCCAATGCCGCTCCCCCCTCCGGCGTCAGTGCCGCTCCTCCCTCCGGCGCCGGTGCCGCGCCCTCCTCCAGCGCCGGTGCCACGCTCTCCTCCAACGCTGGTGTCGCGCTCTCCTCCGGCACAGGGCTGCCGCCGGCCGTCTCCGGCGCCGCCATCTCAGCGTCGGCCTCGTCGTCGCGCGGCGCGTGCCGGACGAAGTGAGAGCGGAGGCGGGCGGCGCTGGCGCACAGTTTCGGACAGAGGGCGCAGCGGAACAGCAGGCCGTCGTGAGAGGCCAGCACGGAGCCAATGGTGCGCAGCTGTGCGGCGCCGTCATTCGCCGGCGACGAACCGCGCCGCTCCGGCTGGGTCGAGGCGGCCGGCCCGCTAGGTACGACGCCTCCATCAGTTGTCTCTGAAAACGTGGCACCAACGTTAACGACGAGGCTGGTGTAAAGTAATGAGAGTGGCCCACTCCCCCGGTCAAACATGCCACTCCTTAATTGAAAAATGACCGTTTTGTCGGCCAAGCAATTACATGGGGGTTTCTCAAGAACACTTAAGAGTATCCTAAATGGCAACACAGCCAAACATACACTGTTATTTAAATAAAAATTAGCAATAACAGATAAGATTGAATCAAATGACACGAACACTCCCATATTTGTCATTACTCAGATCTAGCAGTGCGTGTGTGGCAGTGCACTACACCAAGCAATAAGCCACTTGATGGAACAATTGTGACTACAATGACCTGACCTGGCAGTATGTTTACCATCAAATTTTGAATATCAAATACATCAACTGGTCTCTGCTACACTCAGCAGCAGGGGATGGTTTGAATCCGTCATGAAGATTTGTGGCCAACAATGTTGATGAAACAAGTTAATACCTTCCCCATGTGTAACAGGTACTCATAGCGCAAGTGGCATTCACAACATAGACAACATTCACCAACATTAATAATGCAGATCTAAGGCCTGACCAGGGACCTGAGCCGACATCAGTTACACTTTTTGGGGCTGATCAGCATATACAGAATTAGGTTTGCAGCATTTAAGGCTTGTACCAGATTCAGTTACTGGGAAAGGACAGCAAGCCAGCTGCTATTCTTTTGTTCCCGAAGCATTGATAAAAGCACAATGCCCAGGTACCAAGACCACATCTAAGGTCTTACAGATTGCCAGAGACTCTGTCGACGGGCCTCGGAAGGCCTGCCACGGCCCAGATGGCAGGCCTCAGAAGGTCTGCTGAGGCCCGGTCGGTGGGCCTCGGAACGCCTGTCGAGATCTGGTCGGCGGGCCTCGGCAGGACGGTGTTCACCTGAACAGCTGGACCTGGTCGTCTGCCGGAGGCCGGGCAGCGCCGGCGGCCGCGCCCTGCCCGCCGACCCTTCTCCACTGAGGGCCAGTACCACCGGGTCGCAGGCGATCGTGAGGTTCTCCGTCGGCCCGCCCGGCGGCGGCGGCGGCGGCGGCGGCGGCGGCGGCGGCGGCGGCGGCGGCGGCGGCGGCGGCGGCGGCGGCGGCGGCGGCGGCGGCGGCAGCGGCTCGGCGGCCGGTGCCAGGACGCGATGGGCGCGCGGCCCGCGCTGCTGACCGGCCGATGCCAGCAGCACGGACGCGGCAGCGGCGGCAGCACTGCCAACACTGTTCTCTGCAGGTGGTGGCGTTGTCACTGTGTGCACAGCAGACTTCTGGATGGAGGAGGGCTGGCTGGCACTGGGTGGCTGGGATGGAGGAGATGAGACACTGCATCTGGGAACACTAGCTGGATGACTGTTAAATGAGCTGAGCAATGAGCTCTCACAGCCCACAATGTTTGGACCATGTGGAAAATGTGGGTATGCTTTGGTGTTCTCACATTCTTGCCCTGTGACTTTTCCTCCAAAAGGCAAAATATGAGAGGGCAGTCCAATGACAACACCAGATGTTTGTGGTTGTCTTGGATCTAGCACCTCAGACATTTGTGACAGTACTGCACATTCCAGTGATTGCCTTGATGGTTCAGCAGACTCAGGAGCATAAGGAAGCTTCTGAGCCACAACCCTCACTCTCTTCAACTTGGTGTCTGTGCATGCAGCTTCTGCGGGTAATGTCAGTGCCAGTCCTTTCTCCAAGCAACCATCAGCCAGCATTTGTTGCCCACTCTTTGAATTATCTGTAACATCAGTGCTGGGCATCTGTGACATAACTGATGCACCAACAGCCAAGGAAGTTGGTCTACCTTCACTGAGGCTGGTTGCCAGCTCCAATCCAATGCTGGTGATGAGCACTGGTGCAACTGACTGCAGACCCTCCATGCATCTTGGTTTGGCCAGCCATGCAGGTGCATTACTCTGGTTGTTGTTGTTGCTAGACTTATGCAGCTTTGGGGGTGCTGCTTGAGAATTGTCAGTGGTGAATGGTTGCACCCCTGCCAAACTGGATGTGTGGCCACTTTCCACACATGTCTCCAAATTATCCAAGCCAATAGGTGGAGTCACTTTTCCTTGCTTTGTTATGTCATCACCCTGGGTAATGGATAATGTACTTCTTGGGTATGCAGGCAGGTCTGCATTTGCCTTAGACATCAGCAATATTTGCAGTATGCTGAAAATAAATAAATTGTATTAATACATCATTGTTGTGTATTTGGCACACATATGTAGTTTGACAACATTTGAAGAAAGGCTGGTTGTTCCTGGAAACTTTATCACGATGGCGAATCAGTTAATCAATAGCCGCCTGCCAAAACCCTCTATCTCCTTAACTAGCGGCATTCCCGCCGTAAGCCTCAGACTTACTAAGATAGTCCAAATCAGTTAAAAATGACGCGAGAGCCATAAACATCAGCATCTAAGGACACATCCAACGTTTATAACCGCTTTCAGCACCGGTAGTCACTCCTCTGTGGTGAATGACAAAACATAACGTTTGCGCTCACGCAAGTCGCCGCCCATCATGCTATCACCAAACGACGCACGAAGGTGCGGCGTGATCGGCGCGACCGTCAGCCAAGTATGTGATGTTGCTGACGGCTCTCAGTTTTTTTTCTCAGATTGCATGGTTACGTCACAAGATTACAAAATTCATTAACGACAATCCATTCCATAAATATATGGTTCGCTTCGTGAAGCAGCCCATGTCTTAAACTTAATGCCGTCGAAATGACAGACACGAGGAACTACCGTGAAACTGGGTGAAAGGCATGCAAAAAGACAGTTGAGCAAGCAATACAATATTGCATTGCGAGAATTGCATATGAAATACCTGGCATCTTTGTTCAAAATTTGACAACACTTCACTCCTGAAGCTCCGAATCTCACTTTCCACATTCGCCTCTTCCCCCAAAGTCTGTGTCACTTGTCACTTCATCTCAAATCGACAGGTAATAGGGGTATTACCTGTCGATTTGAGGTGAAGTGACAAGTGTCATTTTAACAGGGTGCAAATGGTAGTGGGCTTCACAGCCAGGCCAGTGGGTGATGTCTGACGCAAAGATCACATTACCCCCGTTTTAGAGGCCGTCAGCTGAAGTAGTGTCACCTGTGCGTATATGTGTATCTCGTGTACTGTGTGTTTTCGTGTACGACTAGCAGCAGAGCAACCGCCACGTGATTGTACCTGCGATGATATATATACGAATGCAAAAATGCTGCCAACTAAAGGGAGGATCTGTATTTTTGTGTTGCTGTAGCTGCTAATCTGACCAAAATATATCCTTTAGGTTCTAAAAAGGTTACGCCCAGTCTTCTCTTTGAACGGTGCGAATTCATTTGGAAAGGCATTTAGAACCATTATTTTATGACGGTCGGTCTGACGTGCACGGCGCCCAGCACCTGGTGTTACTCGCAGTGGTCAATCCTATTCGGCTTTACGAAACTGCAACTCAGGCTATCGCTGCCGTTGCTCTCGAGATAGCAGGTGCGCAGGCCCCAACCCTTTGTAATTTGTTTCACTAGTCTTCTCTGCAAAAAAATAAATGCTCTCGAGCAGGCATGGGATGAGCTTGTTCGCTTCTTAACTCATTTCGATCCACCCACTCAACACTAATGATATCTCCTATTTTTTTCCGGAAAAGGAGTCCTCTTAAGTAGAATACTGAGTGCAGATTGTTGTTCCCTGTCAAGGGTGAAGTGCCATTCTGTCCCACCGCGGGGCGTCTCCCGGCTGCCCCTGTGGTGACACGAGCGGGATCGTTTGGCCGATTCGAAGTCCCTTAAAAGGACACATCACATCATTTTAGTCCCCTCGCTGACGCGGGAGGCCTTTTGACCTGCGCAGTTGATCCTGGATCGAGGCAGAGCTCCTCACTGGCACAACAGCATTCCTGAAAGTCGTAGGTGATGCAATAATCCGTGTGATCAGATGGGACCGGACAGAACCGGATGGAAATGGACCGAGCCGGATGAAGCGTCACGGAACCGCGCGCGATGAGGCGGGGCCGGACGGAACCGAATGGGACTGAACAAGATGGGGTAAGACTGGACGGAACTGAGTGGGACTAAGCGGGACAGACCAAACTAGACGGGACCGGGCGGGACCAGAAGAGTTCGGATGGGGCTGTATGAAACCGGACGAGACCAAATGGAATCAAACGGAATCAGAAAGGGCCAGACCGAACCAGACAGGATCAGACAGGCCTGGTCTAGTCCTTTCGGTTCCGCCCGATTTGTACCGCCCGGTTTGTACCGCCCGGATCGGTTCCGCCCGGTTTGTACCGCCCAGGTCTTGTTGGCGTCCACTGCCGTCCAATTTCGTCCGGCGCCATCCGGTCACGCCTGGTCCTGTTGGTCCCATCCGATTCCCTCCCGTTCCGTCCTGTTCCACCTGGTGTCATTAGGTCTCTTCCAGTTTATTCGGTCCTATCCGGCCTCGCCTGGTCCCGCCCGGTCCCCTCTGGTTTTGTAAGGTCCCGTCCGCTCCCGTCCACTCCTGTCCAATCCCGTCCAGTACCGTCCTTGCAGTTCGATTCGATTCGATTTAGTACCGTCTGACGTCATCATGCTCCAGTCCCTTCGATCCGGGGCCTCGTCCGGTGCCGTGCGGTCATGTCAGATCCCATTTGGTGGCGTCTGGTCCCGTCTGGTCAAGTCAGGTTTTGTTCGGTTCGGTCCGGTCCCGTCTAGTCTCAGGGGGTCTCGTTCGAGTCTATCCGGTCCCGTCCGGTCCCGTTTGATCCCGCCAGATCATATCTGGTTTGGTCTGGTTCCGTTTGGTCCCATCCGGTCTCGCCTGGTCCCAACTGGTGCCGTAACGTCCAGATCATGAGCCCCAATTCCAAAACAGGTGAATCGGTCACAATTCATCGTTCACCCACTAGGGTCGGCGCATGTGTGATGCAAAGCTACTTTTTATCATCCTGGACTCGCCGGGGTCAGCAGACGCGCGACGCAGCCACAACTGCACCTCGGCGCCAATCGTGCGTTGTTAATCGGGCTCCGGACAATCATGGCCTGTAAAATATATTTAATGAAGTGCTATTTTGCTTGTCTTTCATCGAGCTTTGTGATGCCTGCTCGCGTTTATCATTTTGTTGGCATCAGTAGTTTTAAATACAAGCTGTTTCATTGCGTGGCCTATCACAAGGCTGCCAGGGTTTTGTAATTTTGTGACGTCATCATACAATCAGCTGAAAGCGTGTGTGACCATCGACATCGTCGGATCAACAGCTGACGATCGTCCGTGTCGCAAGTTCATGCAAGGTTTCAGAAGCGCCGGTGTTTGCGTTGGTCGGTGAGGGTTGGGTAGGAGACTGGTGTGGGGGGAAGGGACGCTCATCACGATAATATACCACAAATGGGTAAATGGAGGTGGTTAGAATATGAATGAGTGCTTGGTTGCTTTTTTGATGCCATTAAGTTATGGTTTGCCGACTGCATTGTGTTGATCCAGACCGTTTAAGGAGGTAAGAGGCCTGCGTTTGGAGGTCCGATAGGGTAGTCACGTGTTGGATGCGTGCTTTTGCTTCAAAGTTTCACAGAGACACTCACATCCATACATTTAGTGGTTGCATGAATGGGTGGTGGGGTTGTGATAAAAAACAATCCACTCGATAGTGAAACTAAAAGAAAACAATTTGTGCTGTTAAATAAACATCCTCCCATTTGGTGATTATTAAAAAGGCTATGTTATATGCAGCAGTATGCAGTCAATTAGAGGGCAGATCAAGACCAGGACAGTTGAGGTTTTTATTGACTTATCCTAAAGTGTGTGGGTCTTAGATGGTCAAAAGTTAGTGTGCTTTATACATCAGCTGCAGGAGTGAAGCACACACCTAGTATGATGAAATGATGGAAAGTTATCTTGCTGTCCTAAATTGATGGTCACCAACCTTTGTGTTAAGCTGTTCTGATATATTGCATGGTAGACATTCTTCCCTTAGTTTATTTGCCATTGTAGTCCAAAAGATTATTTTCTTTATCATTGCTGCTCACAACCAAGGACTTAAGCATATACCAAATACCAAATGGAATCTTAATCCATAACCAGCTGGCAGATCAACAGGGAAGATTCTGTGATGTCAGGAGTAGGTGTGGTGTCCTGAACTGGGACCTCAGAGGATATAAACTATGACAGCTTATCATGGTGCTACCTTGTTAATATGTAGGGGACTTTCATCAGGACTGAACACTTGGGAGGAGGACCTTGGGTAACTTGGTCCCTTAAGAGGCCTGTGACTTTCATGCAAGGATTTTTGTGCAGCCAGGGTATGTAAGTTTTTAAGTGCATCCAAGAGGAACATTATTCACATAGATATGACAGGAGAAATAGCCATGTTTGCCAGAGAACAGCTGGAAGAATGGGGGTAAAGATCTATTGATATTTGAGCAACATGCTTGTACCAAAACAAATAGCAGAACAACTTTTTGTAATTGATAATGATGCAGAATGCCAAATACCAAAGTATCAATGCATCTATATCTCCATTCTCCTGGTTTTTCTCTGAGGAATAAGGCTATTACTACAGCCAGAGTGAAGCATACTTTAAAATCTATGTCTTGCTTAGGAAAATTGCTTTGGAAAAAAGTATAGCACAGTCTAGCTGGCTGAAAAGTCCTGCACAGTAGTTGCATACTTTGTTGGAAAAATCGTAGCCTGCGAAAGCAAGCAACAAAGTAACGTAGTGGACCCCCAGAACTTACAGACATGCAATAAGTTGAAGGCTTCAGATCGTGTCTTTATACACCAGTTTCTGTAAAAAAAAACATTGATCAGCAGGCTTCCATGTCATCTTATCCTTTATTGTGTTTGTGTAGTGAATGTTTTTCAAACCAATATATGTTATAGGTGTGTAACACTGTATCTCCTTGCAGCCATGTTGCCAAGTGGTGGATATTTCAAGAGCTTGACGTGCCCATATTTCAAGAGTGGATACTGTGAGCGGCCTCACTGCCACTTCCGTCATGTTAGTGAACCAGTCAGCGGTGTCAGGGAGCCTGAAACACCAAATGAGGAAGCAGTCTCAGGTATGACAAAGTAGTCACAGTGTTGGAGGCTCCATGTCTTCAGTTGTGTCAGACACGGTTCTCAGCACCATTTGTAGGATATGGTAGTGGCAAATTGCGTTTTCAGAGAGCTTTTGTATGTGCATATGTGATGGTGGGCAATTGATGGCTTTGTTTCTTTGGTCGCCTACTGCCTCTGTCGCCCCACTGACCGAGTGTTCTGGGCCAGCTTCAGCAGCTGCCGCCCCAGCTGTGGACAGCGCGGTGCTGCAGGAGATGGTGTCGCGGGCTGTGCGCGAGGCACTGCGGAGCGGCGCCGCCGCCGCACTCACAGCCGACACCATCGCCAGCAGTCTGGAGTTGTCGGGCTCGCTGGCGGCGGCTCCCGCTCCGGCTCCGACTCCGGCTCCGGCTTCGGCTTCGGCTTCGGCTTCGGCTTCGGCTTCGGCTCCGGCTCCGGCTCCGGCTCCGGCTCCGGCTCTGGCTCCTGCTTTGGCTTCGGCTTCGGCTTCGGCTCCGGCTCCGGCTCCGGCTCCGGCTCCGGCTTCCAAGCCCCGGCTGTACCCGGTGCCAGCGTCCGCCGTGTACAAGCCGACGCCGCTGCGGGACCTGGAGCGGCGCCGCTCCACTGCCGAGCCGCGCTTCTCCGACGAGGAGGACGACGACGACGGCAGCAGCGGCAACGGCGGCAAGGCCGAGCCCACGCGCCGGCCCGCGCCGCCGCCGGCCGCCAACGCCGCCAAGCAGGCTGAGGAGTTCGACCTGCTCGAACAAATCATGGCCGAGAGCAGCAAGCCGATCCAGATGACGAGTACGTTGAAGCGGAAGCTGCGCTTGCGGCCGGTGGTGTTCACGGCGACGTCGCACATGGAGGAGCCGTACGAGCCGGCGGGCGCGGCGGACACCGACGCCGCCACCGCCACCGCCGCCGCCGAGTACCGGCCCACGAGAAAGCCGGGCTCGGTCGACCCCGATGCTTCGCCAGCGCTGAGCTCCGCCCCGACGACCTCCTCTGCCTCCCCCGAAAACACCAAAGCCTGCGCCATCGTACCAGCAGCCATCACCAGGTCCGTCCCTGTCTGCACCAGCGAAGCCGCCGCTGCTTGTAGCCGAGTCAGAAGTCCGCCGCAAGGCTCGGCTGAGGCGCCTGGAGTGCCGGCGGAGGGCGGGTCACCAGCAGCAGTGACGCGTGGCGGCGACGCGTCTGTGGTCAGTGGATCTGCTCGTGACGGGAGAGAATCTGTGATAGAAAGTGTGTGTGCTGCTGGGGATTCAAAGGTAGCTGATGCTGCACAGTGGTCCGATAAGGGTGTTGCTTGCAAGGTGGAGGTCTGCAATGACACTGTGGGCAAGGACAGTGCAGGCTCTGCCGTTCAAAGTGAATACTCAGTTTCCAACGGGTGCGATGGCGTGAACGTGAGGCGTATCACAGGTGATCCCGTGGAAGCCGGTGGTGACGGTAACAGGGGACAGGCTGCCCGGCAAGACGCGGTGGTGGTGAAGTCCGAACCGACGGAGGACGACCAGCTCCACAGGAAGCGGTCGCGGACATCATCGGACGACGACGCCCGCAGTGGTAAACGGCGGCATACGGAGATTAGGAAGACGTCAGGCGACGGGCATAGTTCGTCCAAGCACACGCACAAGCACCATGACAAGTCGCGCTCTTCTCAGGACCGTGATAAGCGCACCGTGTCGTCCTCGCGTGAGCACAAAGTTCACGCTTCAAAAGACCGAGAAGGTCATGCAAAGTCATCTTCAGATCGAAGCAAGTCTCACCGTCATTCGTCGAAAGATCGGAACGAGAAAAAGCCGCGCAGCTCATCTCACAGTCACAGTGACAAGTCAGCGACGAGTAGAGATAAAGTCGAGAAGAGTGGTCACAAATCTGCCTCGCGCACTCAAAGAGACAAGTCTGGCTCCTCACATGAGCGCGACAAGCCGCGTGAGAGGTCGTCGTCTCACCGTGACAGAGACAAACGGACTTCGTCAAAGGAGCGCGAGAGATCCGACCACAGGTCGTCATCCCGCAAGCACAAGGATAAGTCTCACTCTACACGTGATGGAGAGGACGGAGGTGAAAGGAAGACCTCTCACGACCACAGAGACAAATCGGTCGGCTCTGAGGGCCGGGGGCGACACGGCCAGCGCGCCTCCTCCTCCCACAAAGACAAGTCCGGTGCGTCCGAGTCGTCCAGCAGGAAGCGCTGCCACTCGCGCCCGTCGACGAGCGGTGACGTAGCGGGCGGCAGGCAACGCTCCTCGGACGGCGCGCCGGCCCGGAGCTCTCGTTCCAGCTCGGGCGGCGCCGAGCCGGGCCCGAGCAGCGCCGGGCCAGCTGCCGGTCCGAGTAACGCCCGTCCATCGGACGACTCCGGGTCAGGTGAGCGGGCTCCGCGCGCTGTGTCGCTTACTGGGCTTGGGCTTCGTTGGACGCAATGTTGATTGCTGTTAGACTGGCCGTGGTTTGTAGGGGCTGTATGGTACAGGTTTTTGCTCGCAGGGGTTATAAATGAAACATTCATTTTCATCGAAAGTTGATTCTGCTGCGATGTGCCCTGTCAAATTTGGGAGATATTTCTCTTTACGTCTGGCACTTGATGCACCGCTTTGATGACACATTAGCTATAGGAACATAGAACAGTGGATTCCTTAGATGCAAGTAGAAAAGCCTTGAGCTCCTAGTCATTGGGCATTTTGCGTTTAGAGCTCTTGTGCTGAGCTATCTTATTCAACCGGGAGGTACTGATTGTGCAACGTTATAAAGTAATAATTGGTTATATTACCATTGCACGACATTTCATGCCGTGCTTGTGATCGAAACCGTATCTCTACCAACGGTGATCATAAGCACTCGCCACTCGTGATTGTAAATTTGGCGATTGGTGGCAATGTAACCAATGTTTGCTCTAAAACGTCTTTCAAGCAGTACCTCCAGGTAAATAAAAGCCTGCTGAATCAGCGTAAGAAGTCTGAACACAGTGATTTATGGGGCGTATGTTTTTATTGTGTTTCAATGAACTTTTCTGGGTGTGTTTCGTATGCGTGTGCGTGTGCGTGTGTGTGTATGTGTGTGTGTGTGTGCGCGCGCGCGTGCGTGTGGCGCGCGTACACGTCTGTAACGCTGCCGCTGCGCCAGGCTCGCCACTGCCCGACCTGTCGGCGCTGGAGGAGCTGCCCGACGTATGGGAGTACCCGTCCGGTCTGCTGCAGCCGTCCGACCTCGAGTCGGACGCCGACGAGGAGGACACGCTGGCAGAATGCGAGCGGCTCTTCAACGAGTACCGCGCGCCTGCCGACGGCGGCCAGCTGACGGCCGCGCTCAACAAGGTCAGCACACTGGACAGGCCCCTTCACTTACCAGGGTCACTACAGGGCTGGCCACCATCCTCGGCACGGACAGCTGAGCAGGCTACTGCCTCTATAGGGCCGCTACTAGACTGGGCTCCCCCGTAGCAGAGAAGTACAGGGCTGACCACAACGGGACTGAGTCAGTACTGGGCCGACAGACCTCTGAGCAGGCTCATGGCAAAGTCATCGCCGCCGCCCGGTGCCAACGGTGTCAGTAAGGTGCTGTTTGACACGCAAGTAGTTCAGTACCTTGGGAACAACATTTTAGCCCTTCTGCCAGTAGGTGATTTTAGCGCGAAATCTGAAGGAGTCGGGATTTTTTCGGGCCTACTTTGTTATGCTCAATGCCACAAACGAAAGCTTGTGGTGCAAAAACACTTTCGTATTGGAATGCTTTCAAAAAGCGTAAGTGTGGAGATGGGAATAAATGTAAATGAGGGAGAAAGCATAAACAGAGGCAATAACCACTGCGCGTCTGGGAAACCAGAGGTACGGGGTTCGATTCCCCGCAGCGCCCGCCCTCCCTTGCAGGGTGAGAGGCAGTTAAACCTAAAACGCTTGATCGAAGCGGAACAAATAGATGCATTCTACTTCGCACAATAGTGTCGTGGATATTGTGAGCCCTAAGGCTCATAGACACGCTATTTTGGTGAGGGGTCAATGAGGTTCCCTTGGTCTTTAAGCATGTTAGAGGAAATGCAAAAAATTGAACATTTGGGATTAGCGATGCGGTTACGCCGAAAATAGCGGGATGTTCCAATCTACCCCATGTCGTGACAGTCTCGTTCTGCCCTGGTTCATACCCCGAGGCAGTAGGTGATGTCGGATGTGCCAATGGGGGACGTGTCTGTTGCAGTACTGAGATGCGTGCAACTTATAAATGTACTGGCGAGCATAGTAACTAGTAAAGAAGTGTCGCTCTGCCACCATACGTGTATCCACGGCGCCTCCTCTGCGCCGTGGTGCACCCGCCTCCTCAACTTTCGTACTCTGCGTTGACGTCGCCGATCAAATATACTTTTTAAAAATGTATATTTTTTCGATAACAATTTCAATCAACAACCCTGTTCGAAATTTTAAAGCTGGAAATGTGGACCACGACGTCTCCCATGGATCCCGCCCGGTCGCCTCGCACCGTCCGCGCGCTATTCACTCACCTAGCATCGAGCGCATGGCCTGCGCTGGGCCACCAGCGGGGGCATGGGTATTCTCTGATCTCAGCTTCGAAAGAAACGTGCATGTATCATGGCTTAACCCACACCGCACGCGTCGTTTGATAAGTTGCGTGTCGGCATGCCAGAGGCCTGCCTCAGTAAGTAGCCTAGCGCCGGACAGCAGGTACCTCAAGTTTTAATTTTCGACAATAGGGGGCCAGCGTGCCGCGGGCGTTGGACGACAGTTTAGTATAAGCATGCTGGTAGCTTGCTTTCGTTTAAGTGTCTTGTCGGAGGACAGCGTGTCTAGGCGTGCCCAGCCATGTCATCATGGAATCTGGCCCTTTTCCATGTACAGCCCTTCACCGAAGAGGCCGAGGGGCAGACGCGCGGGCCATTAAAGGTGCCTCTTTTTCTTAACGGCACTTGTGTATCTCACGTAAGCTACAATAAAAAATTGCACCTGTCGCTCCTTTAACAAATGCGTGAGCCATAGACTCGTTACACTCACTGTTCGCACGGGTTTATCAGCAAACTGCGTCATTAGGTACGTTACCGACCAGCTGATTATTGTTTGGGGGCCGGTTGCATTGCTAACATGTTAAGGTTTGGCCTATTTCTGAAATGCCTTCGATTGTTTACCGTGCCTGAACGATTGTGTCCATTCCCACCGTTTCTTGGTTTCGTTGTACAGCATGGCTACTGCACGACATTTTTGTAGGTTTGCCAACCAAAGAAAAGCTGTTCAGTGAAATACATAAAGCGTTGCAGCATGCTACCCTCATCCATTTGTCACGCATTTTTTGCGAGGGTTTTCCGTCTACTTCGTAATGATTAGGTCAGACTGTGACCCTGACATGTACTCTATTATAGGCGAAGCCACCTCAGTGATACGCCCATAATGGCCAGCTTTTTAGGCCCTAAGGTTGTGGCTGAGCGTACACGGCGTATATGACACTATTTCAGCCGTTGGGTGTTTGTTGGCGTGAAAAGCTGCCTTTTAAACTATTTGGTGTGCTTAGTTTGATTAACAATAAAAAATGGTTGTGGTAGTACCGGTTTATTTATTTGTGTGCCTATCATACAAAGTTATAATATGTCCTTTCGTTGAACTGAGATCATGCAATTCAGGACGGCGCTATATTGAAAGTTAATTTTTGTTTGCCGCCTTGCATCCAGGAAATATGCATATTAGAGGTGCCTCCCTGTGCATTGATCTCGTTCGGCCCATTGGACTCGCGGTATAACAAACCTACGTCCCAGACAGTCACATGCTCGGATCATGCCACCTGCACAGACGGAAGTCACGTGGGCCATTCTCAGGGCGAGGCGGGAAACACGAACGGGGCTCTCCTCGGCGGCGGGGGAGGGGGGGGGGGGGGCGTGCCCGGAACCCCGGGGGCAAGCCTTGCATGGTTCGCTGCTTCGAAAGAAAAATAGCGGCGGTGGAGCGTAGCGGCCGGTTCCACCGACTCTCCTGTTCGCATGTTAATGATAGACGTCGTGTTACCTGCAGGAAAACTCCGGTTTTGCCAGGCCTTAAATGTGTTATTGGACATCCCCATTAGCGGTAATGTGATGCTTCCGCGACCGATACTGAGCCAATAAGTTATTAAACTGTTGGCTCTGAGCTGGCACTCTTAGGAAGGCATTGCAGCACATTGAAAGAAATATGCTCCAAAGTGAGCACCCACAACATGCGGCCAGGAATATGGGTGGACAGAGCATTGACCTGTGGACATTCATAGCTCCAATTGTTTAAAGTGATTCACTAAAACGCAACCTCGCGACACGTGTTCGAATTGAATCAGTCGCTCAAATTCACTGCCGTCCATAAGACGAAACGGACGCATTGTGTTACACCGTGAGTCCGGCTGAGCAGAAGTTTGACGCCCTTTATCAAGCCGGTGGAATCGACACTTTCCAGTGGATCCCTGGCCGGTTGGCCAGTATGGTGGTCCAGTTAGTTCCGCCTCCATGAGTGGCAATGTGCCGATGTACCTGCCAAGGGCTTCACCAACAGTGACAACATGCAGATGGCAAAGATCCAGACAGCCTCAGCTAGCATGATGTTTCTGGTCATGGGATTAGCTTACGAAAGTCTGATAGACGCCATTGACAATGCCGAAACGTCATGTAACGCCCCCTCAAAGGATAAACGACGATGGTGATCATTAGGTGACCATGGTGTCGATTCAGGTCGTTGAAGTACTCCAGACGTGCTGTTTGAAGTGAAAACTTCGACGCCTCAGATCAGCCTCGATGTGTTAAAAGATCGTCACTGCGCACGTTCACACCGTTATCAGTGTTGATGGTATTTTTGCAAACAAGCACCAAACTGGCCTGTGTTATTTTTTTGCTGTGAGATGGAACTCTTAACATTTTGGTCGCTCTGCAAAATGCCCTTCTGCATATGCGCCAGGAGCTGCCGCTGGCAGGATGGCTCTGTGCACGCGACCTCGCTACGAGCGCCGCTCCCTCGCCGGCTGCAGTACCGCTATCCTCTCGGCTTTGTTCCCGGAACTCGCGCACGCTCTGTACTCAGCTGAGATTTGATAGAGAGTGGTCACAGACTGATGGCTCGCGTGCAGCTGCCTTACTCAGGCTCCTATAGTAAACGTAAGACAATGAAGTGCTGCGACCTCCTGATACAATAACAGCTGACACCCTTTGCGTAAGCCAGCGTGTTTGGCGCTTTTCTGACCCGATTTCAAATGCGGCCAATCAGCTTGTGATTGTGATCCGTCAGATTTCAAATTGTGCGCCATCTGCTCGAAGTAGGCCGCAATTAGGCCATGCGTCTTGCGAAACCAGGGAAGTTGTTCGACGAGTTTTTTGCTCTGGGATAGCCAGCGGGCTTTTAAGGTTGCTTTATGAAATGTTGTGTTGGCAGATTGTGGGTCTTTGTCTCTGGCTCGTCCTGTCTAATCAGACGATCTGGTTTTTGTTGTGGTTAGATCTTCGTTTGTGTTGAGATTTGCCCGGTGTTCAGTATTGTCCCAGGAAGTACAATGGCGTCAACCCACTGCGCAGCTAGTGACACATAAGACCAGTCTGCAAGGGCCTACCGGATGCCGTTTTCTCGTGCACAGTCGTTTCAGCAGGCAGTCATGATTGTTATGTATATGTGCACTACATTCTTAGCCACAGGCAACGGCCGAGTTGTCGGCCCTTGCCCTGGTCCTGATTTCCTGTCGTCTCCCTCTCCCCCGCCCGGTCTCCTGGCAGCATCCTGGCCAGGGGCGTAGTTTCCTTTTCAGTTGGGGAGGGGCTCCTCCACCCTTGAGAAGGAAGTGGGCCAAGTCCGTGGAGAAACTAGCTTCTTGGCGTAAGTTCGGTTGATAGGTTTCGTCATTTCTTATTGTTCAGGCTCCACCCGCTCCAACTCATTTGACGATACTGCGCCCCTGCTCCCGGCCCCTGCCCCCGACACCTCCCCGGCGCGGCCCCTGTCCCCTGTCACCTCGCTGGCCCTGCCCCGGCCCGGCGCCTGTCATAATCGGCTCACGAGCCGGATGACGGGCGACGTCACGGGACCGCCTCGTCCGTGGGCGGCGTGGCTTTCCGCGCGAAGCGTTCCTGCTGGCGCGCGTCACGATACCGTTGCTGAGCCGGGCGCGCGCTGTTTCCGCGCGAAAGGCTCCCGCCGGCGCGCGTCACTGGCGCCGTTTCCGCGCGAGTCGCGTCACCAGTTCGGCGAGCTGCCGGGCCGAGTGTGCCGGGCGGCCGGCCGTGGTGCGATGCGGGACGGACGATGCGCCATTCGACCCAGGCTTGGTCTCGACCGAGCGTCGCAGGGCCTGGGTCGGCCGGCCTAGCCACGCCGTTCGATGTGCTGCCCTCTCCTGGCGATTGGCGCAGGCCGCGGGTGCAATCATGACAATGAAGACGGCCAGGTGACCTGGGCCTCTTTGTATGTTAGGTTTAGACTGACGTGGGTTGACAGTGCTTCTCATATTACGTCTCACGGCATAGTGTTGCCCTTTTACACCGATTTAATCACTCTTACATAACTTAAAGCCTGGTTGATTAAAGGGCGCTGCTGTCCGGCCCCGCCCTGCGTGCCCGCCCCAACCAGCGCGGGGACGGGAGCGGCGGCGGCGCGGCTGCTCCCGCCGTCGCCACCGAGCCGGTGATCTGGTTATCCGTCGCCGGGCCGCAGCAGGCTGAGCTCCCCGCCTCTACTCTGTTGACGCGGCCGCCACGCGCGCGTGCGGCCCGGCCCCGGCCTAGTGACCTTGAGCCGGGCGGCTTACGTCACGGTATAACCGGGCCGGCTACGGCCGGAACCGGGGTCGTGCCGGGGCCCGTCCCGCCCAAGCGCCGACCGCCGACCGCCGGCCGCCGCCGCGCTCCTGGCGAACGAAGCCTTCCGGCTCAGCGCGACGAATTGTGGGCCGGTGACGGGCGGCGGCCGTCGGTGGCGGCGACGAGCGGCCACGCGACACACGCGACCTACACGCAACGTGTCCGTCCATCCGTCCGCGCGCCGCCTGCCGGCACGGACCGGCTCCGGCGGGGGCTGTCAGGTGCCGACGCACTGGCTGGTGGATGCGCGCTGTCAACTCTAGTCACGTCGCCGTGCTCTTCACATTCGCAGAAAATTCAGCTGGCGTGATCGTGTGCGTCGTTATGTCGCACCAAATGCGCGAGAGAAGTCGTCATACGTTGTAGCGACTCTATGCATTCGACTTCAAAATCCACGACCATGCGACCACGCGGCCGGCGCTGTTCTGGCCGTGCGCGATTTGTTCTGCTGCGCGAGATGTGAGCTTTCCTCCCCGTCCGTCAGCCGCGCTGGGTTTGGATGGCATGTTTCAAAACACATCATCCAGAGAGCGGATGATGCTTTGCAGAGGTCGGTTGCGTCAGCGTGCACTGACCAATAAGGGACTTTGTGATGCGGACTAGGTGCCTCGACATGCAGTGCCGGCGGTGCGAATCCCCTGGGGGCCGTACGTACGCCGCTGCACGTACCCGCGCTCGGTTAGCCGGTGGCGCACGCTACTGACGTCTGCGGAGCCTGTCTCCGGACCTAGCCAAAGATTCAGACGTATCTGACGGAGGTCGACAGCGATATGATCACGGTGATACCATCCCGGTTTCGGGCGTCGTAAGTCAACAGTTGCTGTGGGGTCGTACCTTCTTTTGGGCATCTATTTTCATGGGCCACGGAGAACATACACCTGTCCCTCCTTCAGGTGTCTGTGTATGTGTATCATGCTCCATGTATGTTCAAACGACACACAACTGTAAACGTCGCACTACAGCACGCAATAGTGCTAAGCTTGTTCCGTCCTTCCCTAGACGTGTCACGTGTCCTCGTGCCGGGCGCTCCTGTTGTCCGCGTCCTTCCCCTCGCCACTCTGAGCCGGGAGGCGGAGCGGCGCTGCCTCCACCGGGCGGCCAGCCTGAGCACGCGCTCGCTCTGTGTGTGCGGCAGGCGCGGCAGCTGCAGGACCAAGCCAGCCGAGAGGCGCAGCGGGCTGCGGCAGAGGCGGCCGCTGCCACTGGCCGCCGCCGGGTGGCCCACGCCCGCGGACCCGACCAGGTCGTCCGCCAGGTGGGCCGCGCCGCGCCCAAGGTCACGCCGGCTCAGGTCAGTCGCCACACCGTGCAAGCACGGCAGCGAGAGGCTTGTGGAGGTCAGCGAGGAGTCAGGAGCGCTCACATCACAACAATGTTTATGTTGCATTTTCGTGTTCGGTTCATACTTAGATCGGTTCTGCCGTCACCTCCACTCCTATTGCTTGCCAGTCGTTGTGGCGCGAGCACGACGGCGAGGCTGCCGACCTCAGCTGGGTGCCAGGTCGCGCGCCCTGACGCCGCCCGGGCCCGGTCCGCAGGCGATGCACGCGCGCTGGCAGAAGCTGGCCGAAATGCAGCAGCAGCGTATCGCCCAGCTGGAGCAGGAGCAGCAGCGACGCGATGCCGAGGACCATCAGCTTCCGCCCGTCCTGCCCGTGCCGCCCGTGCCCAGTAAGCTCACCCTCCCCCTCTCACAGGGACGCGTGTGGCGCCGCCGGCGTACACTTTTGGTTCACCGGGTATCTGTAGCTTTGCTGTGCGTTTTCTTTTTTGAGCTGCAACGGTTCACGGGCCTTTGGCCGTACGGTCTTAACATGGTCTCTACCTCTTGACCCTCCCATCTCCCCGCGCTGAAGCCTCTGGGCAGGTATCTGACTGCTACCTGGGGTGTCACGTGGATGAATGCCGGGAACGGGGCGGGTAACGGGCGTGCCACACGACTGAGCGGAAATTCCCGCTTGTATTCGTTTTACAGGGATGACTCGCCTCTGTTGCACAGGAATGCTCTTCCATGTGGCTAGTCGTTTGTTTCACTTCACGCGGCAGGAATGAGCTTCGTTTCGTCCAACCGAGAGTCTGATCCCGTCGAAATCATGCTCTGCATATCTGCGTTTGCCCAACCTCATTCGGGCTTTGTGGTGCTGACGACATGTCTTTTTGTGCGTCAGCCACCATGCGTTGCAAGCACGTCGTACTGCCGCTGCCTGCGCAGTGCGTGCGCGTGCCTCTGCGCAGTCAGGTTTGCGCGGCGTCCAGTTGTAGCCGCGCGTGGCTAAGCATGGTATGTTGGCAATATGAAGCGCAGCTTTCGCGCGCGCGTCGCGTCGCGTGACGTAGCGTGATCTGGGGTGGCGTGAGTCGACCGTGCGGAGTGCCCTCGGTTAGCCGCCACAGGTGGTGGCTGAGGCTGGCGTCGGGCCCGGCTCGGCACCTTCCACAACTCGGCCGGGCAGCGGGGGCTGACTCACGATACACGCCGTAGAATACGGCGCACAGGCTGTTCCAGCGACGGCGACCTCCCAGCTACCGCGAAGCTCCCACTGTGTGTGTGACGTCACACGCTGGAGCTTAGGTGCAGCAACGTGGCCTTCGGCCGAAGTCCGAGATGGGGTTGAAGTAGGCGGTAGAGTCCCCCAGGCTTCGTTCCAGAAGTGTTCTTTTTTATCGCGTCGGCAGCAGATAGATGTAAGAGTCCATTTGGGACCGCTGTGTCTCATTGGATCCAATGAATTTGATAATTAACCGTGGTCAAAGCAGCATTTTGATGTGCATCCCTGCATTGAAGGTGAACATATGACGAATGCTCCTGGCTGAAACAGAGGGCCACAACGAGGCAGTAACGGGAAAGAAGCTTCGAGACGCTCGCGTATCTCTGTGGTGGTCCGGACATGGAGAGAGTCCGGCTTTCGAGGCTGTCCTCACCCCTCCCCCCGGGACGAACTCAGGAACGTTTCCGGTCACGCACCAGTCCTCCAGCCAAGCGGGCGGCCTTACGCTCGTCCCTACTCTCCCCTCTGTTCCGTTGGGGCATATCCTAACGGTACTTTGCAGACTCCCTGTTAGATAAACAACCATGTGAATGACCTATACGCCCCCTACACACATGCACACACACACACATGTGAATACGCGTATAAGCCGTAGTGTATTGTGCGTTTTATTTTTTATCAGCACTGGAAACAGCAGGGTCGGACAAACCCTGTTGTGATGTGGCGGTCTCACCTGCCTATCCATGGCGTTCGATCGCGCATGGTTCTACTGAAGCGGCTGGGTTGTACTTGTGCAGTTCAGCTCAGCTCCATGAAAGAAAAACGCAATGTACGAAAACTGAATGTATGATGATATCAGATGTTCGTCTCATTCAAAAATTTGGCCTTTTCTTGAATGTCGTCAAAGTCTCATTTTCTAGCGTTTGTGGACCGCTTTGCCATAGCGTTGCCAACTTCAGCTCTGTGGTTTGATTCCAGGCGGAGTCATTTGATACGTAATGATAACGACCCGATACGTACGATGCACCCCATCTGATTTGTCTGATCTGGCATGACACGTTGACAGTGTACTTGGGCCTGAGCCAATCTGCCGCCGATCCTTATCCGTATGTTTGTTCGTGTACGGTAAGCACGATCCACTCGAGGCTAACGCTCTGCCTGAGTAAAACTAATGGTCTTAGCAGGCCTATAAATTATATATATATATATATATATATATATATATATATATATATATAATGAATTTCTGAATGGTCAGCAACGAAAGGCGACCTGTCTAGCCTCTTAACGATGGAGTCACTCTGGACCGCTGGGTGTGCGTAAAGCCAGACCGTGTCAGGTGGGTCCGATTCTCCTTTTCTCTGTCGCTATGGTCCGTGCGTAGCCTCGCAAGGAGGCATCAGACGGGACGGCACGTCAGCGACTGTACTGACCCTAGACCCCTGTCGCGGACTCCCGCTGCGTGTTATGTCCGTCAGCGGCTCGTGACTGGGGCGTGCGGAGTCGGTCCGTGTCGTCTCTTGAAGGCTGCGTAGTGACCGCTTTGCAGACTGTGCACTGCTTAGTCTTCCGCAGTGTTATCTTTGTTGGGTCACGGTGCAAAGTCAAATACGGCAGACTAACGGGCGGGCGCTGACTATTTGGACAGAATTTGAGAACCCATAACATGACCAGATGCATTCACAGCAGCAGTGGTACCAAGCCTTGCACATGGGGTCGATGTGCTAGGCATCCGAGCGGCATGGTTTTAAATAGCGTAGGTTGCGTGGGATCTGAGCTTATACAGCATGGGAAACAGGATGAAATGACGACACCAGGGTAGCATTGATTAAAATCAAGCACGCTAAAATGCGACACATAAACCCTAGTTGGGAAAATCTACCATTTTTTAGATGAAATGTGTCTTTGGAATTATCGGGCGGTAAGATTCGAGACGGCACGCTTCGTGTTCGCTGCGCATCCTACCGGGCGCGGGTAACCGTTGGCGCTGGCTCGTCATTAGCTCCTGGCCCTGCTCTCGGGTACATGACGTGCTGGTGGGTGGAGGGAAGGGTCGAGCATGGTGCAGTGCGCACGGCTCGCTCTGTAGCTCACGCCACGGAAGCGGTGCCTCGGTAGCTGTGACGATAGTCCGCTCGCCGCCGGTGCAGACACGACTGCCCCCCCCCCCCCCCCTCCACCCCCATGCAGCCGCGTGGGAGCGGCCTTCCAGCCGTTGGGCGTCTCAGGCCGCCCCAGAGGTATGGCTCGTCATCTGCCCGCCTCCTGTTGGCCAGACCTCACGTGACTCTGACGCCACACAGAGCCAGTGAGCTACAACCGCTTTTGAACTAGGATGGGGGTGAAAAATCTTACCCCAAAAAGACTGTATAGCAGTGACAAATTTAAGTTACAAAAGTTGGAACTCATGAGTCAGCGGGAGTTACCCCATTTAACACATATGTTTCAAGTTGGCATGAATGCAGAATCAGAAAAGCATGACAAAATGCTTTTTTAGCATCTTAGGTCATTACAGTGAAACAAAACGCATCGAAGAATAGTAATTTCAAATGGTGTAATGAGCATCAAAAACTACGTGACAACAATGTTTTTATGCTGCACTTTGCACTCCCCTTCCACAGGATTTTTTAGACACAAACGATAGCAAAGGAAGTTAAGAAAAAAAATTCAACAAGGATAAAGTATTCAGACAAAAAAGCCTTGGATTACTGCACATCAGCACATCAAACCAAACATCACAGCCATACATCTCGTTTCTGTTGATATAGGGTCAAAAAATATAAATATCATGTCACTGTTTCTTGCAAAATACAAATGCTTATTTCCATGAAAGTAACCCAACTGAGCCTAGCCTAAAAGAGGCCTACCTTATCTGATCGTATCCAATATATTTGTATCACAGCAGCATTTGTGAGTCACTGATTCTTGCAACGTTCCTATTGCCACTTGTCATGAAATTAACCGACTTTGTCTAACTTAGGTTAGCCCGTATGCTGAACATCATCTTAACTCACCCCACCTAGTTCTTGACAGAAGCACTTGTGATAAAGACATGACATTTTTTGGCTGGTTTCAACTTAGGTTTTGGTCCAGTTAGTTTGTGTCAGCTTGTTGACACCAGACAGTTAACAACACATGAGTCAAAAACCCCCAAATGACTTTGGACAATTTATTCTGATTGTCATGGTTGCCCTCTGTCAAGGGCAATGGTGAGTATGCTCCACAAAACAATATCTCCCTTCCAAACGTAGCTTAGGTAAAGATGGCCACAAAACCAGTTTTGCTGCATGTTATTTCAGCTGCAACAAAGGCACTCATTAACACGCGCCCGGCTGGCCGGCTAGATACCCTTCGCTCGGGTGTGGGGTCAATTAGGTCAGTGACCTATTCTGACCTCCCATCAGTTCATGGAAGATGTATGATGTGGTTCCTGCTATCAATAAATTCGAAATGAGCACCAGAAACTATCCCATACAGCAAGCCCTAAAGTAACAAAGCAGGTTGGTTTTGGCCTTGGTGTGACCTTCATACCTGACCTTAGGTCAATGTAATTTACTCATTCAATTGTCGTGTTGCATAAGAAAGCATCTCAGAGATGTATGGCCTCGTCTAACACTTCCTTATTGGATCAGATTGAAGGATTCCCCAGAAATTGCCAGCCTGCCATAGGTCAGCGACCTTGCAAGGTACATGTAAATTTTGTATGCCAAGCGATCCGCTATTCAATTGTCTACACTTATGCAAAACTTGACGCGGCTGCGCCGCGCCGTTCGGAAACCATCCTGGAAAAACCTTCGGAGAGGCAATTTGACCCCCCACCCCACCCGTGCGCGTGTTAAGGTTTACTTATTCATATCTGATGACTTAAAATTTGAGATGTTGGCTTTACATTTTGAATTGCATGGTTTATCTATTAAAAACCACTGTCTCATATTGTAATTACTATGAAGCTTAGAGTATTCCGGTGTTAAAAAGTATAGTGCATATCTGCAGTTAAGACATTTGCCAGTCTGCAAATTATGGCAACTATGGACAACATCTTGTTAAAAGCAGACCTTTTTCAGACCAGACCAGACGAGACCAGACTTCAACAAATTTGAGGCGAATAGTCAAGTTATGTATCAAATTAGCTCGATTACATGTCTTGTAGTATCATAATTTGTTTAATAAACAAAACTTAAGGCTTTTTACCGAAGTGCTACAACAAAACGTGAGTAAAAGATGAACACAACAAAAAGACTGCCTTCTTTGATCTTTCTGCGTTGTGACGCTTCGCTCCGCTCTCATAACAAAGGCATGGTTACTCTCACCACCAGCTACAAATCGTAACAGCTGAGCGGATAAACGATGCAATAAGCTTCACGTTCCTAGGGCCATAAGGCACGCATTGATTTGTGCGGTTAAAGGGAAAAGCTCTGGACCATGTGATGATCTAAGTCCTTCATGGCTAACATCGTCCTCGTCCCCCACAGCCAAAATGCATGCGGCCTCCCACGGCCGCCATAGAAGAGCGCCATCGGCGCTTTCAGGTGGCCTCAGGTGGCCTTCACTTGCCGATGAGAAGAAACGCGTGGGTCCACTGCCTGCTCCCGGGATCCGCCCCTGAATTACTTCTATGCTGCTTAGATTAAATACTTTTTTCTAAGTATACAGAGAATAACAGCATATATTGCCTTTAATCACCATAAAGTAAGTTAAGTCTGGTGTGAAAAAATGGGGTGGGGGCTGGGCTGTCGGGCCTTCGGTTCGCCCCCCCCCCCCCAATAATTTACGGAAATTGACACCCCTGGGTTAGACAATATGAGTGAAATGACAGCATGAGTGAAAAATTGACATCAAATATGGGGAAGGGGGTGAACAATTCCTTCTCATAGAGTGTTGCTTTTCACCCAAAGTCGGTCATTCTAGGACACTACAGAGCTGCGCCGCCGGCGCCGGCCTGCCGCCGGGCGGCCTCGGCACGGCAGCCGTGTGCCAGGCAGTTCTTCTCCAAGCCGGATGATTCGCCAAAGAACTTCCAGCGGGCGCGGGCAGCAGACGGGTGACTGAATGGCGTGAACGGGCCGGGCGTCCGCCGCTGCCCGGAGACGGCTATTTGCGTGAACCGGAGCGGCGGCGGAGCCTGGTCTGTCTCAGCTAGCAGATCGGTCGCGTTATAATGTATATATATAATATTCATCGCCGTGTGTTCCCCGGACGGCGATTAGTATTTTTGTTGTTGTTGTTGAGGAGAGATGCTCAAACCGTTGCGGTTTTGCGCCCAATCTTGTCATATCATGTCCTGCCTTGTTCATGATCGAAAAAATAGCAGTCAAACAGACGACGGCACTGTGTTCCTGTTGTACGGTCGTGGATGGAGGCAGAGGAAAGGGGGCACGATGGCGATGGTCCGTCCGCGCCACCGTAGGGTGCCGGGCCAGACGAACCTTCCCCCCCCCCCCCCACCCCACGCCGCCGGGCAGGGTCGCGCTTAGTCTGTCGTCAGCACGTTTGTCAGCACCAATCACGGCGCAGTATTTTGTCTACATCACTTCACGTGACCTCAGTCACTTGGTTTGTGACGTAACGCGCCGGCTGACGCTGCTGCCAGGATTTTTGTGTCGGCTGGTCAGCAGGAAGAAATAGCGCTACCAGATTAAATAAATCGTCCTGACAAAGATTTGCGAGTTTGATACATTATCTCTTGTGTTTGCGAGTACGTTAGGTGCGGGCACGTCTCAAAATTTGGGGAAATGCGACAAAGGAAGTAAGGTTGATGATGAGAAGAGTAGATGGCTAGATGGATTGGAGGATAGGTCCTTCCAGCAAAATCCACTCCATGGCTACAAATAAGCGTAAGAGAACTCTCAATTCTAAGCAGCCTCCACCTTTGCCTTACACTTACTGTGGGCCACGGTACTTTGAATGTCACCATCAGTGCCACAAGCTTCAAACTTCAAACTCAAACACTTGCAGCTCACGAAACATATGTCCCAATGTAGAGGCCGGCGGTAATCCAGAGAAAGTGTGGGACATTAAGTAGGGGAAAGGTAAAGGAAAAAAGAAGGTAGAGTTTAAGATTCCCGTCAGCCCCAAGATAGCAGGAACTATGTTCAAGTTCGGTGGGGGGGGGGGGGGCAACTTCAAATTGCCAAAATGGGCCCCCTAGTATTAGAAAGTGGGCCCCCTGTAAGCTAGAATGGACCCTATACAGGTCAGAATGGGCCTACACAGGCCAGAGTTCACCTTCTACAGACTTAAATGTGCTCTTCGAGCCAACAATTTGTCCTCAAAAGATCGGAATGGGCCCTCTACGGGCCAGAACGGGCCCTATACAAAGCAGAATGGGAAGACTACAGTAAATAGTGGGCCCTCCGCGAGCAGAGTGAGCCCTTAACAGTCAACAACGGGCCCTCTTCCTGTCAGAGTGGTCCCAGTACGGTTCAGAATAGGCACTCTGCAGGACACGATAGGCCCCCCACAGTAAAAAACGGGCTCTACTTGTCAGATGGGCCCACTAGGCAACAGGTCAGAAGGGGACCTGAACGGATCAGACTGGGCCCTTGTTAAGTCAGAGTGGGCTCTTCACAGGCCAGAACGGGTCCTCTACAGGGATGAGTGGCATCTACAAGCCTTCTGGCATTCTATAGGCCAGAATGTGCCTCCATAGTCGATAATGTGTCCTCTACGGTCGATAATATGCCCTTCTACATTTCGGAATAATGCCCTACTGGCCAGAATGAGTCCTCGACGGGCCAGAATGGGCTCTCTACGGGTCAGAATGGGCCGTGCCATTTGGGTTCATGCCAGAATGGGCTCTTCACAATCAATAAAGGGGCCTTTACTAGTAAGATCCCCAGAATGGAACCACCACAGTCGGCAATGACCTTCCACGGACCAGAACGGACCGTCTGCAGGTCGTAGTGGCCGATACCTCCCGTCCAGTCGGCGTGGCTGCCGAGTGTCATGACGAGCAGAAGCGGCGCGCGCGGCCCCGGCGGCTCCGAACATGACGACACCGGCGCGTAGGGTGTCGTCAGTGGCCGCTCCGGCGCGTCGGAGCGCGAGTCGTGCCGCCGACCGCCGCGCGGAAGCCTCCGACGTGTTGGCACCTGTTAAAGCGGCGAGTCATGACAGGCGCCGCGCGCTGGTGTTCAGCTTCACCGCTGCCGACTCGTGCGCCCAACGCCGGAATTGGCTGGTTCTGGCACCGACGTGGGCGGAGGCTGATTTGCAGCCGATAGCGGTTCGGGTGCGTTTATGGTAGCGTTTCCGATCTGGCAGCGACGCGGCCACCGGTGGCGCCGTGCTCCGTGCGCTCAGCGTCCGAACGTCGCGCTCGGGCCGCAGGGTCGGTGACCGCCCGCTCACAACCCGATCCCGGCGGCGCCGTCCCCGCGCGATCTCCTGCGATCTCCTGCGACCCGAGCAGCGTGGCCCCACCGGGCTCCGGATGCGTTCGGGGGGGGGGGGGGGGGGGGACGTCGCACACTGTTTGGGTTCGTCGCGGGCCGGGGCCATGAACGTTGCGACGGAATTAAACTTGGCCCGCCTCCAGGCGGCGGCGGGGTCGGCGACCGGCCGACCTACCGACCGACCGGCCCGCCGGCCGCACCGGTGAGCTTTGTTGCTGCGGACAGCCGAGCACGCAGCTGATCTGTGTGACGGATCGGGGCGTCTGGCGCCGGAGAGCCTCGCGTGCCGGGGACCGGGTGCCGTGCCGCGGCGGATGGTCACGATCGCTGTGCCGTAGCAGGCAGGGCTGAGCCGCGCTGAGGCCGGGGCTCTGTTGGGCGAAGGCGTCGGTCCGCTCGATCCCGTGCGCCGAGTGATCCACGTGCGCAGGTGCCCGTCGCCCGCTCCCCCTGAGTGCCGCGGCCGGTATGCGTGGCCCTGCGGGCGGGCGCCGGCTCGGAGAGGCCGCGGTGTGTTGCGCTGGCACGAGGTAGCGGAGCGGCCGGGACGGCACGGGACGGGACTCGGCACTCACCCAAACCCTATGCGTCCTGCCGCGGCTGGTATGTCGCCAGCTTCCGGGCGTGGCGTCACTGGCTCGCCCGGTCATGTTCGCAAAACCGGGCGGGCGGCTCGTCGGGAAAATGCCGACTGATGGCGCGTCACATCCTGAACACCTTTCAGCAATGTCGTGGGAACGATCCCGCCTGACCGCTTTCACATGGTGGCGTCGGTGCAACGTCCCCAGCCCTACCTGGGGCGCCCGTCTTTCCACCTGGCCTTGCAGCCGCGCCGCCTTTGTTTGCTCCCGTTGTCTGTGGCGGCAGGCGGGCGAGGGGATCGGTTGGCGGCGTTGCCCCTCGCCGTCTCAGAGACTCGGCTGAGTCACGTGGGCTCGCTGTCGTGCCGCCTGACTCACTCGCGTACCGTCTTCCGCTCCGGACGGCGGTCCGTTTAGCGGTCGTCACCGATCGAAACCGGTGACTCAGCTGTTACGTCTGGGGCGGCCGCGGCCGTATTGAGCTGTGCTTACGAGTGCGGGTTTCCTTTGTGACCGACCTGGCAGATGGCTGATTGGGCACGCCGGTGGGCTGGGAGCCCGACGTTGGGGCCGGCTTCTCCGGCCGCGTTCGTGGAACAACTGCCAACATTCAGGCCTCATGCTGGAGCTGAGCCGGTGTGGATGGTGTCGTTTCGTGGAGTTGCCTGGCCTGGCGCGCGTTTTTCTCAAGCCTTGGCGCGGCATTTGGCACAAAATTGCTCGCGAAGCACAGCGTCATCAGCGCCTTTCCTCTTTCTAAAGAACCACTACTTTGAACGCCAGCAGAACGTATGGGCGTGACGGGAGTCCAGCACCCCGGGGGCGCTGGTGGTGACTTTGGAACTCAAGGGTAATGACGTGTGTTCCGCACCAGTCGGCGAGACGCCCGTCAGTGAGTGCGGAGAGGCCCTCCGGCATCTGCCGGCACGTTGGCTGTGCCGACATGCGACCTGCGGGTGCGGGCGGATCAGGAGCAGCGCTCGGGCGGGCGTGCGCCGAGTCAGCCGGGGTCAGGGGGTCACGGAGGGGACCGAACCGGGCTGCCGGGGTTCGCTGGCGGTGTCGGACTGACGGACACGTGCACTGCGTCAGGCGGGTGGGGACCTGATGGGTGTACAGGGAGCGTGACTTGAACATTCAGGACTAGAGCAGTTTTGTAGATGGTTCACATCGTCATACCGCGGCTTTTTGGAGCCAAGCTGACGGCCTGGCGTGCCGATGTGTGGGCCAGAGTGTTTCAAAACAATCCCCGCCGCCATGCGTGCACTCAAGGGTCGCGGACACATTGAGTCACCATTTGGGGGAGCTGGGGCCCATTTCCCGTGCCCCTCACGCCTTATCAGGTGAAGATACGGTTTGGGACGGGGACGGTTTCGCAGTTTCCGAACAAAACAACAGCCACTGGTTGCCATCTGCTCGGAGACTAAGATAAACCTTTCTGTAGAATCTCATGGGTAAAAGCAGACCGCTTCAGTGCCAGCTTCAGCCATGCGTGGCCGTGGGCGCATCATTTGGTGTCAGCGGCCAACACAACATGGCCGCGGTCAGCACTGGCCCAAAAAAAACAGACGTGGCTATCGGCTGGCGGTCCGTCATCCGCTGGCCATCCACCCGGCCGACCTGCTGTCACTGGGTGCCCACTTCTGCCAGCTCTCCTGGCCATCCACCCGGCCGACCTGCTGCCGCTGGGTGCCCGCTTCTACCAGCTCTCCTGGCCCTCCACCCGGCCGACCTGCTGTCGCTGGGTGTCCACTTCTGTCATCTCTGCTAGCCACCCACCCGGCCGACCTGCTGCCGCTGGGTGCCCACTTCTGCCAGCTCTCCTGGCCATGCACCCGGCCGACCCGCTGCCGCTGGGTACCGACTTCTGCCAGCTCTCTTGGCCATCCACCCGACCGACCCGCTGCCGCTGGGTGCCCACTTCTGCCAGCTCTCTTGGCCATCCACCGGGCCGACCTGCTGCCACTGGGTGCCCACTTCTGCCAGCTCTCCTGGCCATCCACCCGGCCGACCCACTGCCGTTGGGTGCCCACTTCTGCCAGCTCTCTTGGCCATCCACCCGGCCGACCCGCTGCCGCTGGGTGCCCACTTCTGCCAGCTCTCCTTGCCATCCATCCGGCCGACCTGCTGCCGCTGGGTGCCCACTTCTGCTCGACGCCCGTCCCCGATCCGTAGCTAATTCCGGCCTGTGTGTTTCTCCATGTGAAAGTCACCTCTCGCGACGATTGCCCCTGTGCAGGAGAGGCGTTGGGTACGGCCGGTCCGGGCCGCGCCACAAAACGGCCTTTCACAGCTACATTGCCAGATGGCCATCAAGCATGAGGCTGCCCTCATTGATTTGCCTCAGACTCGTGACCTGGATCGGGGGCATTTCTTCGTAAGTGTATTGCGAATATGTGGTATTTTATGTCATGCGTCGCAGTCTTGTGTATTGTGATGCTGTACGAGGGGCGCCTTTACCGCTTCTGAGGTGTTTATACAAGATCTCGGTCAGTGGCAGACCTCCAGCGAAGACCGTCCAGTGTCGCCCGATGATGTATGGCGCGACGCGATTTGCGACGTACTTTGGCGATGCTAGTTTTTTTCTTTGACAGCAAATGGACGAAATGTTATGTTGTTTTAAGGCCATCACTCACGCCTTAAAAATTAGATATGTTGTTTCCACGTCTGTGCCAAGCCGTCTCAAATAACGCCGATGGCTGCTCAAAACGCAACGCCGGTGTGTCCGCGGGCAGACTGCGTGCCGCCGCTTGTGTTGTCGGCATTCTGTGACTGCCCTGCCCTGATCTGTTTTCATTGGTGATCACCTGCCGCGTGCATGCGAGGCATTGGTAAATGACGGTCATTTTGTGGCGCGGGTACAGATCTGGGACACAAAATGGGATACCGCTCTTGGTGCAGGGCGTGTGGAGCGGGCAGCTGAAACCCGTTACTTTTGCAATGACATGACATTGCTTATTCTGAAAGCCAGTGTCAAACGACATCTTCAAAATCAAAATTGGTTGTAAAGGTAAACGCCAGTCAGTGATACGGACTTTACTGCAATTTGCCGGCGTTTCCCATTAACGTAGCCCGCGTACAGTATTTTAAGCGCGCTCGCGTGCGCTTACGCGACTCTGCCGGCCGGCGCTGGCGTGGTGCACTGCGTCCTGCGGTCGCTGGGGTGATGCACTGCGTCCTGCGGTCGCTGGGGTGATGCACTGCGCCCTAAGGTTGCTGGGGTGATGCACTACGTCCTGCGGTCGCTGGGGTGATGCACTGCGTCCTGCGGTCGCTGGGGTGATGCGCTGCGCCCTAAGGTTGCTGGGTGATGCACTACGTCCTGAGGTCGCTGGGGGTGATGCACTGCGTCCTGCGGTCGCTGGGGTGATGCACTGCGCCCTAAGGTTGCTGGGGTGATGCACTGCGTCCTGCGGTCGCTGGGGTGATGCACTGCGCCCTAAGGTTGCTGGGGTGATGCACTACGTCCTGCGGTCGCTGGGGTGATGCACTGCGTCCTGCGGTCGCTGGGGTGATGCGCTGCGCCCTAAGGTTGCTGGGGTGATGCACTACGTCCTGAGGTCGCTGGGGTGATGCACTGCGTCCTGCGGTCGCTGGGGTGATGCACTGCGCCCTAAGGTTGCTGGGGTGATGCACTGCGTCCTGCGGTCGCTGGGGTGATGCACTGCGCCCTAAGGTTGCTGGGGTGATGCACTACGTCCTGCGGTCGCTGGGGTGATGCACTGCGTCCCTGCGGTCGCTGGGGTGATGCGCTGCGCCCTAAGGTTGCTGGGGTGATGCACTACGTCCTGAGGTCGCTGGGGTGATGCACTGCGTCCTGCGGTCGCTGGGGTGATGCACTGCGCCCTAAGGTTGCTGGGGTGATGCACTGCGTCCTGAGGTCGCTGGGGTGATGCACTGCGTCCTGAGGTCGCTGGGGTGATGCACTGCGTCCTGCGGTCGCTGGGGTGATGCACTGCGTCCTGCGGTCGCTGGGGTGATGCACTGCGCCCTAAGGTCGCTGGGGTGATGCACTGCGTCCTGAGGTCGCTAGGGTGATGCGCTGCGCCCTGAGGTCGCTGGGGTGATGCACTGCGTCCTGAGGTCGCTGGGGTGATGCACTGCGTCCTGAGGTCGCTGGGGTGATGCACTGCGTCCTGCGGTCGCTGGGGTGATGCACTGCGTCCTGAGGTCGCTAGGGTGATGCGCTGCGTCCTGAGGTCGCTGGGGTGATGCACTGCGTCCTGAGGTCGCTGGGGTGATGCACTGCGTCCTGCGGTCGCTGGGGTGATGCACTGCGTCCTGAGGTCGCTAGGGTGATGCGCTGCGTCCTGAGGTCGCTAGGGTGATGCGCTGCGTCCTGAGGTCGCTGGGGTGATGCACTGCGTCCTGAGGTCGCTAGGGTGATGCGCTGCGTCCTGAGGTCGCTGGGGTGATGCACTGCGTCCTGAGGTCGCTGGGGTGATGCACTGCGTCCTGCGGTCGCTGGGGTGATGCGCTGCGTCCTGAGGTCGCTGGGGTGATGCACTGCGTCCTGAGGTCGCTGGGGTGATGCACTGCGTCCTGAGGTCGCTGGGGTGATGCACTGCGTCCTGAGGTCGCTGGGATGATGCACTGCGTCCTGAGGTCGCTAGGGTGATGCGCTGCGCCCTGAGGTCGCTAGGGTGATGCACTGCGTCCTGAGGTCGCTGGGGTGATGCACTGCGCCCTAAGGTCGCTGGGGTGATGCACTGCGTCCTGAGGTCGCTAGGGTGATGCGCTGCGCCCTGAGGTCGCTGGGGTGATGCACTGCGTCCTGAGGTCGCTAGGGTGATGCGCTGCGCCCTGCGGTCGCTGGGGTGATGCACTGCGTCCTGCGGTCGCTGGGGTGATGCACTGCGTCCTGAGGTCGCTGGGGTGATGCACTGCGTCCTGAGGTCGCTGGGGTGATGCACTGCGTCCTGAGGTCGCCAGGGTGATGCGCTGCGCCCTGAGGTCGCTGGGGTGATGCACTGCGTCCTGAGGTCGCTGGGGTGATGCACTGCGTCCTGCGGTCGCTGGGGTGATGCACTGCGTCCTGAGGTCGCTAGGGTGATGCACTGCGTCCTGAGGTCGCTAGGGTGATGCGCTGCGTCCTGAGGTCGCTAGGGTGATGCACTGCGTCCTGAGGTCGCTAGGGTGATGCGCTGCGTCCTGAGGTCGCTAGGGTGATGCACTGCGCCCTGAGGTCGCTGGGGTGATGCACTGCGTCCTGAGGTCGCTAGGGTGATGCGCTGCGTCCTGAGGTCGCTAGGGTGATGCACTGCGCCCTGAGGTCGCTGGGGTGATGCACTGCGTCCTGAGGTCGCTAGGGTGATGCGCTGCGCCCTGCGGTCGCTGGGGTGATGCACTGCGTCCTGCGGTCGCTGGGGTGATGCACTGCGTCCTGCGGTCGCTGGGGTGATGCGCTGCGCCCTGAGGTCGTTGGGGCCTGAGGTGCACGGCCGGCCGACACCGGTACTGTATAAAGTGCCGTCTGCAGAGTGCCGGCCACGCTGGCTGACCGCGGGCTTCTCCGTGGCCCTCTTGGCAACCTGGTGTAACTGCAACGGAACAAACGGAACAGTGCTCTTACCTTATGTAACGGGCATATCCTGGATAAGGTACCAGATGATATCACAAGTCTGTAATGCGCTGACGCTTTCTATCGTGCCACGTGCTTTTGATGTTACTTTGTCTCCTGGTACGTGTTAGCGTGTAGTTCTCACTGGGGGAAGGGAGGGGGGGGGGGGGGGCTTATTAACAAAAGCATGGCTTCGAGTATAAACTCATATAGTACATGTGCACAATATCCTCCGACGAAAATTCACCATCAGTGTATACCGATAAGCGCGGTGACTATTCTTCGCGCACAAGCCCCTCCCAAGTAGAATGCTACCCAGTTGATAATACATTTGTGTTAATGGGAGTGGTTACATGGGGGATACTTGATTTACGTACTCGTATAGCACAGCAAAACGTTTGGAGTGTGCTTGCGCTCCGGGTATTTCCGCTGGAGATCGCCGCTCGCTGCTTCGGCGGCACATCTCTATGCATGGGAGACGCTTGCATTTGTTTTCCCAGACATAGACATAGTTTTTCATCTAGCCATAGTTCATTTTTGTCGGTAGCATCCGCTGCACTACCGAGAACGCTTCAAATGAGTGTTTTTTTACCACCACCGTAGTCAATTCCATTTCAGGTGTTACCCACAATCATAACATGTGGGCCATGCTTGAAATGTATTCGGCCACCTGTTGGTTCGCCGTTTCTGGTGGCACATGCAAACATAGAATGGGAATGAAGTGACAAATGTGTTGATCCCGATAGTCCGCCAGCTATATCTTGTATTTTTGCGCCACGCAGTTTCAGGACAAGTGTGCTTCCAGAGTGATCAGGTCCGTGAAGACAAACTCGCTTCACCCCGCGCGCTAGGTGGAGTACCGCGCGTTGAATCGCCAACGGCTACAGCGGCCGGCGATTCCAGTTCACGCTTGGTCAGTCCATTTGTGCCGTAGGCGAGCACGTCCGAGTGGTCTGACTCCAGCGCGTCGGATTCGTCGCTCGGCATGGGGTCATCTCGACCATGCCTTTTGCGCAGTATTTACGTAGCCCTGGGCATGCTCACATGCGCTGCCCACCACGGCGTGGCGATGATGCCGCCACACCGACGTCAAGCGAACGCCGGAACATGCAGCATGGCCCGGACGAGTTTTTTCTGTATCGTTCTGACGGTTCGCAAATTCCTGGAGCTGATTGACGTGACTTGGCAACGAAACACTCGCGTGCCGCCACGGCCCGGTCTGATCGTGACGTCATTCGGAGCTGGTGGGGAGCTCCGGCTGGCGTAAGCGCGGCCCGACGTCTGCGCGGGCTCGGGGTACAGAGCTGGAACCTGAGAAGCCGACTGGTATGGCTGCGCAAGTCCGTGTCCTCCGTCGGCGCCGAGGTGACAGGGCTCAGGACGGCAACAGTCTAGCCGCCATGTCCTCCGTCCGCGCCGAGACGGTGACAGGACTCAGGACGGTTGGAGTTGGAGTTGGAGACGGTTGGAGTTGGAGACGGCTCAGGAGTTGAGCCCGCCGCGTCCTCCGTCGTCGGCGCCGAGGTGACAGGGCTCAGGACGGCAACAGTCGAGCCCGCCGTGTCCTCCGTCGGCGCCGAGACGGTGACAGGGTTCAGGACGGCAACAGTCGAGCCCGCTGTGTCCTCCGTCGGCGCCGAGACGGTAACAGGGCTCAGGACGGCAACAGTCGAGCCCGCCGTCTCCTCCGTCGGCGCCGAGGTGACGGGGCCCAGGACGGCAACAGTCGAGCCCGCCGTGTCCTCCGTCGGCGCCGAGACGATGACAGGGCTCAGGACGGCAACAGTCGAGCCCGCCGTGTCCTCCGTCGGCGCCGAGACGGTGACAGGGCTCAGGACGGCAACAGTCGAGCCCGCCGTGTCCTCCGTCCGCGCCGAGACAGTGACAGGGCTCAGGGCGGCAACAGTCTAGCCCGCCGTGTCCTCCGTCCGCGCCGAGACGGTGACAGGGCTCAAGACGGCAACAGTCGAGCCCGCCGTGTCCTCCGTCGGCGCCGAGACGGTGACAGGGCTCAAGACGGCAACAGTCGAGCCCGCCGTGTCCTCCGTCGGCGCCGAGGTGACAGGGCTCAGGATGGCAACAGTCTAGCCCGCCGTGTCCCCCGTCGTCGGCGCCGAGACGGTGACAGGGCTCAGGATGGCAACAGTCGAGCCCGCTGTGTCCTCCGTCGGCGCCGAGGTGACAGGGATCAGGACGGCTACAGTGGGTAGCTGTTCAGGCGCAGCTGGATGAGGCTCCGATCCCGCCAGCTGGCGCCAGGTCATGCGGGCTGTGAAGTACTGCAGACTGACGGCAGGTCAGCTGCGGTCGGCCGGGGAGGGGAGGGGAGGATGCCGGCAGAGGTCGGCCCGGGTCGGACCGCCGCTGTGCGCGGCTGGTAACGGCAGGTCAGCTGGGGCCGGCCGGGGGGTGCCGGCGGAGGTCGGACCGGGTCGGACCGCCGCTGTGCGCGGCAGGTAACGGGACTGCCGCACGTGTCGGCTGAGCAGCGTACGGGTCACCGCCGACCGGGGCAGGACAGTGCCAAACCGCCGTTATGTAGCTGACGCCCACGCACGACATACCTGCGGCGGCTGCCGGAAGTCGGATAGTAGCAATAGAGTGCAGTGGTGATGAACCAGGAAGCCGGCGTGACAGAGAGGAGCGCGCGACCGACATTGGCCGGCCTGGTCCGTCCGGTCGACGACGGGGTGCTCGGCCGCCGCGTGGACACCTCACCGCTAGCAGGCTTCAGGTTAAGAATCTATTAGCGGCGCACTATGTATATGGCATCACGAGGTGTCACGTAGACTCTTGGCCGAGCGTGTTCACAGCGTGACGCGTTTTCTGCCAACGTTTTCATGATTTTCGCCACGATAACTGCGCATGCGAAACACTAGCATTGTCATGCACACGCCTGCGTACGTTACCGTACCCGCCTGCGCTCAACATGGAAACTGCAACGTGTGTTTGAGAGCTATGACGTATCATTTTTCGTCTGTCGTCGATCGTGGGCGCACTAACTGACCTGTTTATAAACTAACATGTTGCGTCATTTTTGTATCACTTCCATGAAGTAACGGAAAAAGATACCGCGCATCCAGCAGAGATAACACCAGACGTCATGTAAAATGTTTGTCATCCGGGCCACTGCGGACGTTAAAAGACCCAGTTCATGGAGTCTGATGTTGACGGCATATATTCTCTGTCGTCCTATTTATTAGCTGCGAATGCACCCTGGTCACAGAACACCAGCCGTCAGACGGTCACGTACCAAGCCATCATGGCAATCGGCGGCTGGCCATCCTCAGATCAGCCGACACTTGACAGGATACCTGGCCTTGCCGGCCCCAGGTCAGCTGGCAGATGCCGTACTGCGCCGGCGCACGGAGCGGGACGGCCCGGGCCGCGTCACCCGGCCACCATCTGGGGTAAACAAACAGGCTCTGAGGACGGCACTGCGCAGTAGGCGGCCGATTGACCCATAAAAAGTGCGCGGCCTCAGCGATAGCAGCTGTGTGCGCGTGCGTGGTGTGAGCCTGCGCGGCCAGGTGTCGTCCGAACCGGCGAACCCACCGCGCGCCCGACCTCGTTGGGTTCTGCATATGCTCGGGTGCGGTTTTTGCAGACCGTTAGATAGCGTCGGCGGACCGGACCGCAGCCTCACCAAACGGAGCGATGCTAACGAACTCCGGCTGGCGCGGACGCCGGGAAAACAGTGCAAAAACGCGCGATGGATGGTAGTCTTAGATGCGTGCATGGTACGCAGGCGCTGCACGAGCGCCCGGCACCAGCGTGAAAGTCACCTGCTCGGTGTCAGCGCCCCGGGTTCATCGCACCGATGCGTCAAAACTGCTGGGGTCACAAAACCGCTCTAAAGGTCCCCAGTCGTCAGAACGCGCTGCATCGGCATCGAATAGCTCAAATGCTCGCTGCACACAATGGGTTTATGTCGAGTTTGATCAGTTGAGTATGTCCGGCTCGACTGGCTCAGGTCAGCCGGCGCACCGCACGCGGCTGTGGCGGGACTCCGAGCCCCACGCGCCGGTGTGCCGGCCAGCCGGGGCGCAGCCCAGCCAGGCGCGGCGGCCCCGCGGGATGCACGAGCTCCGTGACAGGGTGTGGGCGGGCCGACCGTGCCGCACCAGCGATCGGCGCACCGGCCGGTCGCCGCCCGCTGGCCCAGAGGTCCGTGTCGTCAGGACCGGCCGGCGGTTGGTGCGGCCGGGTCTCCGGACCCAGGTGGGATGGCGGGGCTGCTGCCGGGGCTCTGCGCCGTGTTTGGAACAACCGGCTCTGTTTGTTGACGGGGTCTGCCAAACGACTTTGACGGCGAGCTCCGATGTTGAAGAAGCCCTCCTGGCATTTTCCCGAAAAGATAACTTCGGGTGGTCTCAGATAAGGTCCCCACCGCTGCTGGGTCCCCACGTCCGGTGCTGGGTCCGGTGCTGGGCCTCTCCGGGCCGGTCGGTCTCGTGAGCGCCGACCCGCGTCTGCCGTGGCGTGGCTCGGCCCGCTCCGTCCCCGGCCGGGACGCCGGGTGCCCGTGTCACCTCCTTGGTCGTGCCGGGTCAGCGCCGCAAGGTCAGCCTCCGGTCGAGCCGATGCGCCTCGTGTGGCCCGCCGGCGTCTTTGTGTCGGCCCGGCGCGTGGCGCCGACAGCGCCCCTGGCGGCGGCCGTCGGCGGCGCGCGCGGCTACACCACGTACGCGAGTCCCAGCCATTCAGTGACGGCTAGGACGGCGGATGAGGAGGGGGCGCGGGACAAGGAGGCACGCTGACCGGCGGCGAATGGGACAGGCGTGTGCGGTGTAACGCAGACAGACTTGAGGAGCGCGACGTGAAGCGGGAGCGCCGGCAGACACGGACAGTGGCGAACAGTGGACGGACAGTGAGCGAACAGTGAGAACGGTGAACGGATTGTGAGAACGGCGAACGAACTGTGAACGTACGAACCATGCTGTGCGAGCCGCTGATCATGTCCAACTCCCTTGTAGAGCGGCGGCGGGTGGCGCACGTGCCGAATGTCGGCGCGCTGCTGCAGAAGCCGAGCGTGGCGGCGGCAGCGGCGTCCACGTCGGCCGCGGCTGACACAAAGACGGTCACCACGGCGCAGACGGCGCCCAAAGGCGGCAAGAGGCTGGCGCATACTCCGAGCACGGTACGTGGTGGCTGCGGCAGCCGGGCTGGGCAGCTGGCCGGCCGTCTGCCCCCCCCCCCTTCGTCGGGTCACGAGCAGGATCGGGGTACACGGGAGACTTGAGCGCAGAGGCTGAGACAGTCACGCTGTGCGCCCAACTCTTGTGGTCGTCCACTCCGGTGTTGATCGAGGCCACAAAGTTTTGCTGTGAAACCATTGCAAACCTGCTTCACCACGAAGTCATGGTTGTGGTATACCGCCACTGTTACTGTTATCGTAATATGCTCCTCACCGCATTATTGCAATCGTAACGTCCCTTGTGGTCCGAAGCACCGTGAGCGTAAGTGTCGTAGCAACAACGTGGTTCTCAGTGCGGTGTCCCTTCTGCCATACAAACGCTATGCGTATGCATCCGCTGCGGCCGCGAGGCCGGAGCGGGCGCATGCGTACATACAAGCATACGCATATACGCATACGCGTTGCGTTTAGTGCTCGTGGCCGTGTGCGTGCGCGCTGAGTTCGGCGTTGTAATCATAACACACATGGCGGCCAAGTGTGATCAGAGCACACCCTGCACTCGTCTGCTCGGAGGGCGTCCTCGTGTTGTGACGAACTCAGCGTATCGCGTATTTTTCGTCCGTGATCACAATGTCGTACTGCTTTGCTGTGGCTGCACTTCCGCCAAACTGTCAAGTCGCCGAAGCCCGCGCCCGCCTTGGTGTCGTACCCATCACCGCGCGGTGGACAACGCTGCCCTTCCCCTGCAGCGATTAAATGTCCCACTATGATGACGTCGTCCATCGTTGCCGGTTGATGGACGCTCAGTTGGAGAAAGTCCACTCTCGTGGCGTTCACGACAGTCACAGCATGCACGGTGAAGCACAGCGAAGGCTGTAGCCGCTGATGCGCCTCCGCTCCTACGCCTATCAGGCCGTCGCTCGGCGCTTCTCTTCGCGCGCCGACGTCGCGGTACGTCTCGCCGGCGGCTCAGCCGGCACGGCGAAAAGCCGGTCTCACGCAACCGCCTGTGGAGAGACCCGCTAGCCGCCCTCCCACGTACCGACTCGAACATTGCGTCACGGCGCGAGCGCCGCGCACCGGACGGGAAAAGTGAGCCGCTTTGAGCACGGGTCTCCGGACGCGACGATGCTGGTGCAACACAATTGACGCGGGGCCGCTGTTGGTCGGCGTTCCCACGTGGAAGCGTGGGGGGGGGGGGGAGGGGAGGGGGCTGGAAAGCGCGGCCCGGCGTCCCGCCGCCCTTCGGCCGCTGCCGGTATCGCCGCGCTGCGATAGCACGCGGCGCCGGTGTTGTATGCGCGGCGCCGGCCGGTCAGCGGCGGCCCAGGCGTCACGCTCCGGCCCCGGCGGCGCAGTGTTGACGTTTGGCCGGTCACGTGGTCGGCCGGCCGCCCGGCGCCAGGCGACCTTGTGGCCGCGTGTTTTGACGGTGGAGCTACTACGCGGCCGTGGATCCCGAGCGCACATGCGTCGCCGTCGGGAGAGGCCTCTGGCGTCTGGGAGGGTTTTGGCCGAAGGCGGCTATCAGCCTTTATGTCCGTAGTTTTTCTAGCCTGGTGCAATTGTAGACATAGTGGGGGGATTTATAGCGCGGTGGAGGGGGGGGGGGGGGGATTTAAGGTCTGCCGAGTCTGTCGGTATCTACGGCCGACCCCTGGCTGCGCGGTGTCGCTGGCCCCGGGTCTAGGTCGGCCCCGCACTGCTGACGTGCGGCGGCACTGCGCCGACGACGGCACGTGCGAGAGGTGATGAGAGTGACACGAGATGCGGCGGCGCAACGTCAGCCGTCCAGGCCTCGCCGACGGACTGGTGGCCCGCGCGACCGGGCGGAGCGGTGCGCGAAGTGCTCCGCGCCGCAGCAGCCCGAGCTCCCCAGCTGTCGTCGCTCCGTCGCATGTCAGCGCTGCGGCAAACAAAGCGTCGCCGTGCGCTTGGGACGCGAAGATGACAATGTCTGGGAAACAGGTAGGATGCATTGGGCACGCCAGCTTAGTCACACACAGCTGCCTGACGGCTGGGCGGCGTGCGTGCCACTGGCACTCCGCTCACTGGCCGGGAGCACAGGCGCCGGAGGACAGTGAGGCAGGTCGCTACAGCGGCGCCGCGCCTCCTCCACCCGCGGCCCGGCCGGCCCAGCCAGCCTGTCGACGGCGCCGTCTCGCGTGGCGCCTGAGTCACGCGGCCGGTGACGAGAGGTTGCGCGGCCGACCTCTGCCGTCGCCGCCACCTGTAAACGCGCTCGCGCGCGCGCGCGCCACGTGTGCGTGAGTCAGGCGGCCGGCCGCCGGCCCGGTCGATCCGCTCCACGCGCCACCCACTACGGCCGGCGGCGCGTGTGACGCACGTGGGCCCGGCGGCGGCGGCCGGCTCGGCCGTAATGGCCGCGTCATCGGCCCGCTATGCGGGTGTGGGGAGAGGAGAGGGCGCGGTGCAGAGGCAGGCTGCGCTCGAGACTGGTGCCGAGAGCGAACGCCACGATAAGCGTCGATGACAGCTGTGTTATCAGCTGTATAGCTTTGCCCATGCGCAGCGGTGTACCAGCTGTGCGTATCAGCAGCGGTGTACAGTAGTGCTGCGTGCTACCCACGCCTCGAGCCGTCCATTCTCGAAGCGCTAATGCGTGCGGCCTGTTAAGTGCGGTGGTTGTCAGCGGCACGTCTGGCTCAGGCCGGCGGCCGGCAGCAGGGAGCCACGCTCTTGTGCTGTCGGGACCTGAACGTGACCGGGGCCTCATGGGCTGCCGCCCTCGTCCCCGCTCACCCCCTTTTCCCTAGCTGCGGGCGGTCGGCCTGGCCGGAGCCACTGCGAGCGGCGCCGCCCGCCGCGCTGGCCGCTCTGTCACCTCCCCGGCGCTGGTCCGTCGCACCCGGGGAGGACCCCCGCGGCGCCGGCAGCTGCCGGGCCGCGCTCGCGCTCCTGCCGCGGCGGCCGGCCGGGCGAAGCTGGCCCGGACCGAACACGTGCCCGCCACGTGAGCCGTGCCCTGCACCGTGACCGCCGCGCCAGCAGAGAGCCAGCCGCCGTCACAGCTCCGTCTTAATCCAGTTCTACGAACAGTGCGCCGAATGTTGCCTGATCCGTGCTCGCTGACGCCGGGTTCTGGCGGGGGTTTGCTTGCCGCGCACCAGTCAGCCGCGTGCGGCGGCGGCCGGCTGCAGTGCCGTCCGGCGGCAGCCGTTGCGCGGGCCCCGGCGCTGGCTGGCCACGGCGACGGGGGCTGGCGGCCGGGTTCTCTCGCCACCGGCCGGCCTGACTCACCTCCTCCGCCGGACCGGAGCCGGGTGACGTCACGGGCCCGGCCGGCGCGTCACCGGCGCTTCGCGCCATCCGGCGACGTTCGCCGAATGTGGCCTGCGGTCGAGCCACGGCGCCGGCCGAAGAGGCTGACCTTCGTATGCGGGGCGGACGCGGAAAAATGGGTCGGGAAAGTAAGCCAGACGGAGACGGAGTGAAATGTGTGGAACGGAAGCGGTCGGCGCTCTGTCGGGTACCTGCGCCTGGCGCCCGGCGGACCCGGTGACCGGCGGGGCTCACACCGCAGTCTGCGCGGTGCTCGGACTGCGGTGCCGGCTTCCGAGCGCGTCGCGCTGCGGGCGACGCGAGCGGTCGTGACTCGGGTCCTCCGGGGTCGACTGGGCTGCCGTCCGGGCGGTGGCGTCACTCACGTTGCCCCGCGCCGGGAGCGCCGCAGGTCGGCGCGCCGGAGCCGCCGGTGCCCCGTCCGCCCGGCTCAGCCGAGCGACGCGGTGCATTGGTCTTTGTTCGATGCACGGATGGCAGCGGGCTCGCCCAGCGCAGCTGCTCGCGTCGGATCGGCTGCACCCTTTTGGACGCGGGCCAACTGTCCCGGAAAACACGGCAGACCTTGAAAAACACGTCGCAGAGCCAACGCTCCCTGCCGTGGAATCCGCCTGATGGAAACGCATCGGATTCTAGCATTGCAAGCAGAGCCGGCGCATGAGGAGCGCGGTTCAGCGTCGCTCCCGTCAGCCCTGCCGGCGGGCAGGCTGCCTGGGCGGCCGGAGCGGGCGGCGCCACGCCGCGCCGCCGCCAGCTCCGCGGCCGGCCGCCCGGGCCGCCCGCCGCGCCGGCCGGGGCGTCGACCGTCGGCCGAGACCTTGGCCGCGACGGCCCGCGCCGGCCGGCCGGGCGCGCCGCCCGGCTCGGGATGGGGACGGCCCGGCGCCGGGGCGCCCCGGCCCGCCACCGCCGGCTTGTACGCGCCGCCGTGTGACGTCACACCGAGCAGCTCGCTGGGGAAAGCCCAGCTCAGGGAGCACAGACGCCCGGGCTTGCTGAGAAAACTCTGCATGCTCAAAACTCGGATGCTGCTGTCTGAAGACCTTCTGGTTTTCCGAGAGCGCGTTATTGACTCGCTGTTCACCTGTCGGAAAGCTGGCTGAACTGGTCGGGGAACATCGGCCGCTCATTTTCATTGGAGCAGGATTTAACTGACATTTACAGATTACCTGTCAAGATATCTGTACCGATACTGACTTCACTGAGTGTTGGGAAAACAGTCCACGTTGTTTACGAGGGTGGTTTCAGCGTACCGCGGCCAGGTATCAAGTCTTTACAGCTACTTAATGGATGTGGGAATGTTTGGGTCATATCAAACAGTGGTGGTGCTTTAAACTTGACCCACAGAACTGATTTTTTGAACGTCATACGGTATCGATGTCTTGAACAACCCTACAATTAGGTGATGGAAAAAGCATTCTGAGCTATATTTGTGATAACGGTGGGAGAGTGGCCCTAAACGCCCTGTGTTACGGTCTTTGCCTGTCATGCCCGTTTTTGCCCTGGTGACGAGGGCGACATGGCACCGCTAAGCTTGTGTGGAGGCCGCGGCCACCTGACTTCCACAACGTTGCGGTTGGTGTCGCGCGCGCCGTAGCGAACCCATTCCTGCAACACCTGCGACTACGACGGTCATATAATCACCCGGAGGCCGCGGCGCAGCCTGGGTTCGAACCGAGACCCTCCACATTAAAAACGGAGGCCAAGCACCGACACCACCACGCGGCCTCCGGCAGCCCAGCGCCCGTCAACCTGTTGCCATGGCAGCCACTGGCCGCTCCGCGCTGCTGAGTATGCGGGCCTGGCGTGTGCGCTGCGTACGTGGTAAGGAGGCGTCACAAGAGATCTGTCGTCACTGCTGCTCGGCGTGTCCGATGTGGGTTTTCCTCGTTGGTGCGTAGAACGAGTGCAGGGATCGGCAAAGTTCCTGTTGTCGGCAGACTTATCATTCAAGATGATTAGTTTCAGTGGAATCTTGCTTGAGATGCAGTATGTTCAGTAAAAATACCGCGGAAAATGATACTGCGAGCTTGGATTTCAGTGGAATCGTTCTCGAGATGCCACGTTTTAAACATCAAGCAGCGGTACTATTTAAATCCGGCCGAGCTCACCGAGGAACGTAAACACAGGCCATGTGCTTGTAAAAAGAGGTGAGAATTGTGAACCCCGTCTACTATATAGGCCAGCCGGTAGTGTGGGGGACGTCAGCAATGCGCCAGTGCCCGTCTTGGTACCAGCGTCGGCCCTCAGCGGTACGTGACGTGAACAATCTCCACCACAGCTACCTACCAAATGCAGTGCTAAGTGGCGTAGCATTTCATACCGTGGAGGCGGACGCACTTTGCAAGCAGTTACTCGCGAAAGAAGACACTAGGCTGCATCGGAAAAGTCGCCCTTTTGACCGAAAAGGGTCACGACTTTTAGTCACAGCTGTTGCTGGCAACCACCTGCTATCAGGAGATCAGAGTAGATTAGATCAGTGACATCGGACTTCTCTGGGTCTCTGCTATCCCTGTTTGATCTAGTAAACAATGCAAATATTTAAGTAATGTTATGCATTCCATTTTCACGCGTTCACAGATTGCGATGGCTGGCCAAGGGTGATTTTGAACTGTAAGACTGCGCTGTCACCCATGTCAGTGCGAGGTGTGATCGGAATGTATTTTGGGAGTCGAAATCAAATAATAATGGTCCTATGCCGTGGTTACGTCGGCTATGCACGTTTCTTCGAGGCACAGTTTATAAATCTTTGTGGGATGACGCGCTCCGTTCCGGGGGAGGCTGGCCGCGTACAGAGTCCCTATCGCCGATGACGCACTGCAGATGAGAGAAGCCGACAGCGGGTTCACTGTGCAGCGAGCTGCGACCTCTGGACGTCTGGTGCCTCTGCGGCGCAGCGGGGCCCGATAGCGGGTACAGCCGCCGGACTGGCGGCGGGGTCGCGCGCGACACAGCCGGCGGGGCACCCGCGCGCGGTGGCCTCCCGCTACTGCACGCCCGTTTTGCGCCAGTGTTGCCGGGAGGCGCAATCGAAGTACCTCGGCGCGGGGTCTCGGCGGTGTCGGTGATCAGCCTCGCTGGGAGCTGGCGCGTACTCGTCGATTGTGTTCGTTGGACGGAAGTGGTCAGTGATGGTCTCAGCCGCTGCCATGCGGATGCCCCCTTGGGTGATCAGCGGAGAGCTGCCCAGGGTGCAAGCGGCGGTGTTGACTTCTTCAGCTGTGTCCTGCCGCCAGTTTTGACTCGGGTCCCTTGGAGCCCAACAACAAAAGCAAGACAGGACAAAGCACCAAGCAGCGCCTCACACTACGCTTTTTGTCCGGATCTGTTGTTACATGCTGACCGTTTGTAAGCGCATGCGTTATATGTTGTTTTTCCCATTGTAGGTTTGTTGATTGTGCGTCAGCGGAAATCGCCGTCTATCATTCCAGGACGTCTCGCCAGCGCATTTCCTGGTGACCTTTCTGACTGCGTGCAAACGACTTCCGCAGTGATGTTTTTGTTGCGCGCGCGCGCGCCGCGCTGACCTGTAACGGTGCAACCGTTCGGGGCGAAGGAGCGGCCGAAACATCGGGGAAATTTAGTGCGATTTGGCTATATCTGGGACATACACGACAATGGGGCAATTAGACCTAGACCATTCTGAGCTTAACAAGATAACGGTCGGGGAGTTTTAGGTCTTTGAATGGCTCTTTAGTTTAAACCTTTGTTGTCTTCCATTGTGATGTTTTGTACCAGAGCGTACCTGGTTTCGATTCGGAACGACAACTGCATGCGATTGCGATGACGCAGTTGCAAGCTCTTAATTTCCACTATGTCGCGCGTTAGCCGGATAAAACATTTAACTAGTGAAAGAAATAGTACCAACTCGTGTGATACACTTCAGCAGCACTGTTTAGGAGTGTCTTGCGAAATACGCTTAGTTTTGTGCCTGCGCTGGGAACCTGTGTGGAGTATAGATATTGTTCTTTACCACGTTCAGCCGGGAAAAGTGTGCTGACACTTAATGACTTTTTGTAAAGTTTGGTGAGTAAATTATTTTGACGGGTGTGAGGCTCTGTAGCGCAACGGTACGACAACGGTACGGTGTGTTGAATACGACAGCGGAATACTGTTAAGCCCGGGCGCCTCCCGGGCGCGAGGAAACCATGAAAGCTTTTGACACGCTGCGTCTGCGCGTCTGGCGCCGGACTGTGGCGAAGACTAGCGTACAGCTGCTGTGAAGTGCAGCATTTTTCAACACGTTTTTTCATGTTTTGCAACTTTGAGCTTCAGATTGTGTGGCCAGACTAGGCTTTCGCATCACCTAGCTGAGCGCGACATTAGTGCACAAGTATTTCGTTCGTGCAGCAATATACGAGCATCATGCCAGCGAGCATGATGTAGGGCCAGTCGTGCGACCCGATGCCAAGACAAGTGTGGGGCTCCGGGCCGCACGCCTCCGCGTCTCGCGGCGCCGGCCACAGCTTACTCTTCGCGCGCCTCCTCGCGAACGGGCGTGCGATCCACGACGTAGTCACGCACCGCTAGCGGGCAGCCGCGCGCCGGGGCTGCCGGCGGCGCGCCTCGGCCAGGTTATAGGTGCCCCGCTCCTGTGCGTGCGGTGTCACGCCGCGCGCGCCGAAGCCAGCTGATCGCGGGCAGGTCGTGCGCCGGCAGCACGTGCGTACCTGACACGCCGCGGTGCCGCGGTCGGGTGACGGGCTGTCACGTCGCCGTCGGCGGTGGCCTCCGGGGATCGTCGGCGCTCGGCGCGTGGGTTTGTGCACGCGGCGGCGGCGGCGGCGGCGACGGCGCATGCGGCCGCCGCCGGGGTCGACGCCTGTTGTTGGGCCGGGGGGGGGGGGGGGGGGGCGCGTTGGCGCTGCCGCTGACCCAAATCCTCGTGTTTGGCTTGTGTCGCGTCGTGCCGTGGCGCGCGCGGCGCCAGGGCCGTGCGGCTCAGGTGAAGGATTAGCGCCGCGTTCTGCCGGGGTCTGCAGGCGCGGACCTTCCTCTCTGGCGCCGAGTGACGCTTCAAAGTCGTTTCTTCGAAGGGCGAGAGAGAGAGAGAGAGAGAGAGAGAGAGAGAGAGAGAGAGAGAGAGAGAGAGAGAGAGAGAGAGAGAGAGAGAGAGAGAGAGAGAGAGAGAGAGAGAGAGAGAGGAGAGGAGAGGGAGAGGAGAGGAGAGGAGAGGGAGAGGGAGAGGGAGAGGGAGAGGGAGAGGGAGAGGGAGAGGGAGAGGGAGAGGGAGAGGGAGAGGGAGAGGGAGAGGAGAGGGAGAGGGAGAGGGAGAGGGAGAGGGAGAGAGATGTGACTGGCCGTCTGGCGTAAGGCTGGGCGGCGATGCGCCGTTCGCAGCGCTCGGGAGCCCGGCGCCCTGGTCACGCCCGAGCGCTCCTGGGCGACGTCGCTGCACGTGCGCCGGCGGCAGCACGATTGGCGGCGGTGGTGGCCGGGTGCCGCTATCCTGGGTCAGTGGCCGCCGTCGGGGCCCGGAGGCGCATCACGCCGCGCCGCCTGTCGCCGGCTCGCGCTGCGCTGCAGCACGCCGGCAGGACACAGAAGCGGTTGTGCCACACCTCCTGACCGCCTCCCCGCCGCGCAGCGAGGTGGCTGTGCGCGGTAGTTGGCCCGTGAGGCGTATGTATGTGTGTGTGGGGGGGGGGGGGGGAGGCAGGGGAGTGGACCTATTTTAAGATTTTTAATTGTAAGCGCTCATTGTTAATACATAAATCGCGGACGGCCGCGCCGTGTCGTGACATGGCACGTCAGCAATCACCGGTAGCTACTATTCGGCATACAGCCGGATGAGTGATTATAATTTTTCCCATAGTTCACACCACTTGGTGGCGGGGTTGTTGCCCATCTGACAAGCCATGGGAAGCAAAGAATCTCATTCTGACATCGGTTTAAAGAAATAAGTAGAAAAAGGTCATGCCGGACACAAGTCCGGGAAATCTATTGGAAGTGGCCAGTGTTTGTAGTCGGCGTGGCCCGACGGCGCCGTTGCGCCGGGTGTTGGCAGCACGGCCGGACGCATGCCGCCTCGGTCGGCGGCGCTGCTCGCGCCGGGCGGCTGCGGTGCCGGCCGCCCCTGCCGACTGTGACCAGGAGCGCACCGACCGCTGGCGCGCGCGCCGCGGCGCCGGCCGACGGCGCATCGCCGCCGGCTTTATTTTGGTCTTCTAGCTATTGGCACCCGGCGCACGGCTAATATTTTCGTCCGGTGGCGCGATCGCAGGCCACCCTCTTCCAACACGACGGCCGTCCGGCCGCGAACCCCGCTGACCGCCGCGTCCCTGAGATTGCGCCAGCCGCGGCGTCCTGTCGCCGGCCCCCGCTGCGGCGTCCTCGGCGCCAGCGGCTTCCCCCGAGTCGCGCCACGTCACGTCACGCCCCGTCAGCCGCGTCACGTCGGCGGGAGAGAGGCGCTGGACGCCGCTGCCGATGTTGAGAGGCGCGAGTGGCGCCATCGCCCGGTGACGCCACCGCCCCGTCCTGCACGCCAGTTGCGTGACGCCGTTTTCCTACGCTCGTTGCAGCCTCGTCATTTGCGATTCACTCCGGTTCCCACGGGCGTCCCTGGAAATGTCGACCGTGGCGCGGCTTTTACCAGATTAGCCCAGTTTTCTGCGGCCTATGCGGTGCCTCGCTGGCGACAAGTGCGTGTAGGGTCGTTACACGGCACGCAGCCTCTGATAAGATCGGGTATTGTAACACGTAGGTCAGGGGCCGCTGCGCCTCGCCCTGTTTTCCGGCCCAGAGCCTCGCCGCGGGAACTTGTGCAGCGCCATCGCCCGTCTAATATTCATAACGGCGGCCCCAAAGGCTGGTAGATGCCGTTGTTTCACCTCTGTCGTAACAACCCCCGGATTTTGACACGGCGCTTCTTTGTGATGGAAATGGACGTCGGCGGCCGTCGGCTTCGACCCCGGTGACCTTCGAACGTTTCATTTCTGTCGCTGCCGGATGGCTCACGTGTTTGGCACGGTCAGCCCGCTGCCCGGCTCTGACGTCACGCCCCGCTGTTGCCAAAGGCCCCAGCCCTGACATAACCAGCCTTGGGCCGGCTTGGGTTGTTCAAGGGCGAGGTCGGGTCCGCTGCGGCGGGGCATCCGGCTGAGCTTCGTATCTCGGCGTTTGCGGCAGCGGTGGCCCCCCAGAGAGCGGAAGATCGGGCTTTGGTCAGCGGACGTCGCTGCAAGGCTGAGAGGGCGGCCAACGCTGTCCATGTTTGTGCGCCATGGCGTGATGCGCGGTTTCGTTTGCCAGAGAGGACCTTCCCAAGGTTGTCGCCACACTTGTTGGGTTAGGTGGCAAATCGCGTTCGCCGATTGAAATCATGAGAAATATTGTGCTAGCTTCCGTCACGTGCGTACGTCGTTATTTCAGGGAACTTGTAAGGTAATGTTCCCGGCTTAGAGCAGAGTTCAGTCCAGCGTAGTGGGCCTGTTTCAAAGTGAGCGCCGTGAGCTTCGCAGCTTCCGTCTTCCATCGGGTGCTCCGTTGCGGGGGACCGTCAACAACCGGTGTCGGCCATGTAGCGGCCGATGCCCCGGGTGGCACTCCGCCGACGGCCGGGCGCGGTGTAGGCCCGGCTGGAGCCGCAGGTGCGCCGCCGGACGGCACGCGGCTGCGCGCCGCTCTCCGCCGGCGTCAGGTCACCGCTCCGGGCCGCGGGCGGCGCCAACAGCTGCGGCCTGGGCGCCGGTCGTGGCCGCCCCCCGCGGAGGAGCGGGCGCCGGCCGAGGTCGGCGTTGTCAACGGCGCCGGCCGCTGACCCGAGCGCACCACAAAGCCGCGCGCGTACCGACACCGACACCGACGGCGACAGGTGCGGTGCGTGCCGCCCGCGTGTCACGCGTGCCGCCGAGGACCGGCCGCTGTTGGTGGTGCGAGGCTGGGCGGCGCGCACCGGCGTCTCCGGCGCTCTTTTCAGGCGTCTCCCGCGCTCTCGTCAAGCGTCCCCCGCTCTCTCGTCAAGCGTCTCCCGCGCTCTCGTCAGGCGTCTCACCTGCCCGGGCTGGTGCTCTCGAGCCCGGGTACTCGCTCCCGCTTATCTTCGAGGATGAACGTCTGCATGGCTGTGCCCACAGTCGATACGTGGATTGTTGGCCTCGATCAGATGGCTTTGGCGCTTCTGCAGGTACGGCTGTGCTGCATTTGCATCTGTACTTGGCGTTGCATCTAGATTGGACGATGCCCTCTTCGTCCAGCACTTCAAGTCGTGACCGGGAAGCGATCGATCGCCCAAGAGTGCAACCACTCGAGATAGTGCTCACCTGTCGTTTCACCGGCTGGGGGTTCGTCGTCTCTTCCCAGCGGCCGATGGTGTGGCTGGAGGATACCCGTCTTAGACTGTTCTGGACGGACAGTCGTGGTGTCGCCTGCCATGCTCGCCAAACGGGTTGCGATTGGGAGAGAGAGAATAGAGGGAGAGTGGCGGCATCTGATCAGACCGTCTATATCGGGTTACGCCGCTCAGTTTTGCTCTATAGAGTCGGCGCTACGGCTGGTGCTGGTACGGGGAAGAA
>NW_023596921.1:4958390-4983390 GCF_011947565.3 Pollicipes pollicipes | reverse complement strand
GCCCCCGGTACTCACGAGCACGGCACTAACCCGGCAGTCGTGCCGGCCCACGGCCCCGCTGACCGGAGCTCAGCCCCGCGCCGCCACCCCGCCCCGGCGGCCGACCCGGCGCCCGCTGACCCGAGGTCATCCGGCAGGCGACAAGCGGTACTCGTGCTGCTCGCAGGAGGCACCGGCCGACGGCTGCTGCGTGGCCGCGTGTCACGTGTCCGATAACTTTGACCCGGACAACCTGGTCGGCTACATGGCCACCATGGACAAGCCGGGTGAGTGCTCCGGTGTAGACGTCTGTGCCGGTTCCTCCAGAGTGGCATGGCGTGACCGTGCCCTCCGTGACCGCTGTCTCCACCGACTCGGCTGAAGGGCTAGCGCGTGTCGGGAGGGCCATGCCACGGACGCTTACCTTGCCACTGCCCCCCCCCCCCTCCCCGATGACCCTAATGTGTGACCCCCACCCCTGTTGGCTGTGCCTGCCAGCCCTGGTGACTGGATCACCCGTGTTGACCGACCCTGCCGCCCCGCAGAGCCGGCCGACGGCAACCACGGCGTGTTCGCGCTGGATTGCGAGATGAGTTACACCCAGATGGGTGGAGAGCTCACCCGCATCACCGTCATCAACTCGGACGGCGACACCGTGTACGAGTCGCTCGTCAAGCCGGACAGTCCTGTCATCGACTTCAACACCCGGTGAGCAGACGGCGCGCTGTGAGCGGCGAACGTTGACCAGACGTGCGGTGAACGGTGAGCAGTCGGTGAGCGGTGAGCAGACGGCGCGCGGTGAGCGTTGAACAGACGGTGGGCGGTGAGCAGTGAGCGGTAAGCAGACGGTGCACGTTAAGTGGTGAGCGGTGGCCAGACGGCGTGCGGTGAGCAGTGAGCAGTGGGCGCACCGCGAGCGTTGAGCGGTGGCCGCGCTGTGCGCCTCCGCGCCACCGCGCGGGGTGATGCCGAGGCTCAGGCTCCAGCGGAGGGCTGCAGGTGGCGTGGTGGCGCACCGAGGTCGGGTCGGGAGCGGAAACCTCATTGCTTATTCTGCTGCTTCGATTAGTACGCGCCTGACCAGTCAAGGGTCCTGTTCTGAGCAGCCGCATTGTCCCTTCATTCCCCTTCCAGTTTCTGCTGTTTAGCTTGGCCCGTCCGCTCGCACACGTGTTTGTACTGGCATTATAGTCGCGCAGATGGAGCCGGAGGCTGACCTGGCGTCTGACCTCAGGTTCAGCGGTATCAAGGAGGAGGACATGGAGGGGGTCGACACCACGATCCGGGACGTGCAGGCTGTGCTGCTGAACATGTTCAGCAGCAAGACCATACTGATCGGGCACTCGCTCGAGAGCGACTTTAAGGCACTGAAGGTACGGTGCAACGCTTGGTCTCGCATTCCGACAGCAGTTGTGTTTTGTGGCATTCATTCTGGTGGTCCGTTTACTAAGGAATCTTGTCTCGTCTCTTCATAACTGGGCACGGTAATCAGTTACGTAATGATTGCCAAGGTATGCCTCAACATATATGTAGTACCAATTCATGCATTTTAGATACGTTCTGCAGCGAAAGACGCCAGCGGTGGGGGATGTGACGCCGCACCCCCGGCACGAGCGGGGTCTGTTCGATCCCCGCCGGCCGGGACGCTTCGCCTGCCGACACTGTGTCCGGTCCCCGCCCCGCCCTGCCCCACCCGGCTCTGCTCTGACATACACCGCGTCACCCGCCGTTACAGCTGATTCACTCCACGGTGGTGGACACGAGCGTGGTGTTCCCGCACAAGATGGGTCGGCCTTACAAGCGCGCGCTACGCAACCTGTGTTCTGACCATCTGAAGCGCATCATCCAGAACGATGGTACGTGCGCGCTGCGTCCTTCCCTTCCCCATCCACTGGTGCCTCGTCTTTTGCGTAGGCATTCTCGGCCGTGCGTTTTAGCGAATGTTTTCGCTGTCGCTCGTGAGGGGTAATTCATTTGAGTGCATACAACATCGTGCTGCTGGCGTCCTGAAGATCAGCCGGGAGGTCCGACCTGCCTCGGTCCGTGCTGACCTTACGTGCTCGCCGCAGTTGGAGGTCACGACAGCGCGGAGGACGCCGTCTCCTGCATGGACCTGATGCTCTGGAAGCTGAAGGAGGACGCCAAGTCGCTGCGCTGACGGGGAGGAGGCGGCCTGCCATCGGAGCTGGCGCCGGACGCGGAGGAGACATCCGCGGCGTCGGCGCGACTAGCCGCCGGCAGCCGGCCCGGACGCGGACCGGCTGGCTCGGCGGGCCCGATTGCGCGCCGGCCGCGCCCCGCTGCTCGGTATTTATTGAGTGCGTGTGGTGTGCGCAGGAGCGGTGGTGAGAGGGAGTGTGGTGTGTGCCGTGGTGCGCGCAGGACGGGTCGTGAGAAGCGAGCGTGGGTCGGCGCCCGAGCCGTTGCCGCGCGCGCCTCTACCAGGCCGGATCGTACAAAGTCATTCCATTTGTAGGCGTGTTGTTTTGTACGGGCACCTCGCCGGCTGCCCGGCGCGGGGTGACGCGGCGTCCCGGACTGGCCGCAGCGGCTGTGCATTGTGTACGTCATGTGTTGCGCGGCCCCATGGTATGTACATATTGACCTGTTGCTCGTTTGTGCCCGCGCAGGCGACCAATACATTTGCTGAATTAACTCGGAATTCTCCGCGAGAACGCCGTCTGTGAGCGACAGGGAGATTAAGAAGGTTCAGTAGGCGCCTGCTGGAGGTCACGGTCAGGGTCGAACGTGCGCCAAGTCGCTCCACCACGGAGTGTTCTTCTGTCTGGCTCGAACAGTGGTGACGGAAACGTGTGCTTTGGGCTTCACTGGCTCGAACAGTGGCGACGGAAACGTGTGCTCTAGGTTTGCTGGCTCCCTCCCTCCCCCACCCAGATTGTTTCGACGCAGCGCGCATTAACCGCAATGACTAGTCACGTGCAGCGTAAATGTAATGCGTGTCCAACACGAGGGGATAAGAACGCTGCACTGAGAGCGATTGAGGCTCGTTAAGCGGCAATGACATTACCGACCATAAAGGTCGTGAGCCGCATCACTCTTCTACCAGGGGTGTCGTGTGAAAAGTGGAGACAAAATAACAATACCATTCGAAACGCCATAGAAACACCGGCGAATCCCTTGGGCAAGCTCAACCCCGCCCCGAACGAAGGCCGGTCACCCGGCCGACCTTGACTCCGGCCGGGAGCGACGGTCAGCTGTGCCCAGCGTGGCCGGGCCGAGCACTGACCTTGACCCGGCGCGGCGTTCAGCTGGCCGGAGCTGCTGACCAGGATGGTCCGGAATATGCGTTGCAGCACACCATGCGTTCCCGAGAGCTGACTCGGCAGAGCAGATTCATGGGATGGTTTGCACCGAGATCATCGGCGCGTCTAGATTATAGAAGTGAGGGGCGTGATTCAAGCTGAACAGCCACAGTTGAAGGAAAATGTTTAAAACTGCGGTGAAAGCAGCGGTAAATCTGCAACAGACTGCAGCAGCGAATCCAGGTTATGGAAGAGCGCGAGAAGGAAAAACGATGGGACTACAATCAATTCCGTAATGCGGCGGTCGTTGACGACCGCCTCAATAATACGATGAACTGTCCTGACGACACCGATGCTGAGTTCCGGTTGCAGACGCTGATCCTGTCTGGGTCAGCCGTCCAAGTGCCAAGCGCACCTGAGAAGGACGAAACAGACAGGGACAAGCCAGAAGACGTAACATCTGTCTTAGCACATATCATCAGACGGCGCCTTCTCAACGTTCGTATTGAGAAACGAGACGTTGTATCCAGCGCTCGGATCCGAAAACCCGCAAGACTGCCAAGTCCGCAGCACACGGAGCGGGCACCGTCCGTGGCGACATCTACCGGACCGCTTTTTGCTGCAGCGCAGGAGAGATCCGGAGAAGCAGCTCTTCGTCAACGAATCTCTCACCGCTCGGAGACAGATCTACCTGCAGGAGCTGCCGAACGTGAAGAAGAAGGGGCCACCCACTCGGTGTGCACCCGCGCTGGCGTAGCGTGCTCCCGTCCGACGGCTCCCAGCGCAGCCATCAGGGCGGGCAGACCACGTAAGCTGCGTGGCTACACAGATGGCGCATCGCCACGGCGCTCCGCAGGCGTGCTCCCTTGCGGACCGCCACTTTGAAACTAGATGGGAATCTGAAAAGCCGACAGGTGGAAGAAAGTCGAGCATCCGCAGGCGGATGAATCGCGTTTATGAAGTCTTATTTTATGTTCTGTGCAGGTCAGTGGCACCGATTTTCTTTGCGTTAATATGCATAGGAGCGTGAATCTAACTGCTGCATCGAAGGCTTCTGTCTTCATTTTTCGCGAGTGTAGTATGATGATTTGGACTGGTTTGCTTCAGTATGTGCGAAGGCGAATGCTGTGACGAATAGTGTGACGAATCTTGGTGTGACGAATGGGGACGGCGGTGGCACCTTTTGCCTGCGCCGCCCCCGCCGGCGCTGCGCCGCGGCCGCCGCCGTCGACTGCGCCAGGAGTCGGCGCGTCGCGGCCCGCCCGCGCTGCGGCTGGGCGACCGGCGTCCGGCGGCCGGAGCCGCAGCCAGCGCCCGCGCGCGGCTCTTGGTGCGGCTAAGCGTCGCCGCGCACCGCCGGCGCCACCTGCAAGGCGTGCTGCAGGAACCTGGGCAGCGCGCGTGGCCGTGCGTGAGGAGCGCAAGCCGCCGCTACGAATGGCGACCTGGCACTACCCGATGTCGCTCACTAAGCTTAATTTATGCTGTCGCATTGAAGATCTACTTTGATGTTTAAGTGGATCTGTGAAACCTTGTCTTGCTTCGCCAGTTGCTAGCGTTACTAGAAAATCAGGACTCCTCGTGATATCACACGGTTTGTGTTTGCATTCGCATTTGACATCGACTGACACTACATACATACGTGGCTGTTAAGGGCCATTGGTCTGAGGGATAAAGAAGCATGCAAAAAAACAACAGCTGAAAGTGATAAGGGATAAAAACACATTTACGCATGCACGCATAAACCAAATGAGACTGCCCTATCGCACAAAAAAGGACCTGGCAGCACGCTTAAGACTTCGTGAATCCAGTCGTCGAACATCCACAGGCAACTCACTAAATGAGAGACGCCTCTCGGCATGCAAAGTACCGCTGTCGTGCCGCCGCGCGCACCACGGGGGGGGGGGGGGCGCAGGTTATGGCCCATGCGTGTAGTTCGGTCACTGGTCCGTGCGTCAGCGTATGTTTGAAGCCAGCAGGCAAACCCTCAGGTTCGCCTCGCTCATGAGCTTTGTGCGCAGCGATAACAGCTTGTACCTCACGCATTTGGCGAGGTGTGGCAAAGTGCAGGCCATCCTGCGCGCGAGACACGTGGTCATGTTTTCATAGGCCAGTAACTACTCTGCTAGGGAATTGACCTCTTGAAACAGTCTGACCTTCGTTAGCAGCTGACCCCTGGCTGTAAACCGAACTGCGGTATTTCGCACGCGAGGTGACTCGACTCCGCACTATGGACAGCACACTTGTTGCGGGAGGGAATGTTTCAGGTGACGGGTACTGATCAGAACGCCGATGCAGTTTTCACCGCATTCTGACGTGCTACAAGTTTTTATGGTCAGGTTTTCCCGAACCGTCTCCCCACCGACCCGTGCGCTGACGGGGGAGAGTTCGAGGGTGCTCTGTCGGGTGCCAAAGGGAAGGAGATCGGTTTTGGAGGCGTTGAGCTTGAGAGTATGGGCATGGAACCACGATGCGAGGGGAGGACTGGGTGGTTGCCATGCGTTGGATGAGGGAAGGAAGGTTGCGTTTAACATCGTTTATGAGGATTTGGGTGTCGTCAGCGTACTGGGCCTCATGAGCGTCCATCGCGTGCAGGCTGAGGTCACTTGGTGAAGACTGTGAATAAGGGAGGACCAAGGGCTGATCCCCTGGAAGACTCCCATGACATCGGGGAGGGCCTTGGAGACCAAACTATAACCAGAAGAAGAAGAGATGCATACTAACTGGGAATGACCAGAAACATAGGAAAAGAACCAAGCCGAGTGAATGCTATAGAGCTGAAGCTCGGAAATTAGTTGAACATGAGGAACGACGTCGAAACATTATCTGAGATCCAAAAGGCACAGGGGTGAAAGAAGACCACAATCCATTTTGGAAAAGATGCGATTGGTCACGGTAAGCAAAACAGTCTCAGTGGAATGTCGGGACGAAAACCCTGTTGGGATGAGGACAGAGCATGATTGTCGGACATGTAGGTGACACCTGGTGCTGCACCACACGCTCGACAATCTTAACTGTGATAGGGACCATGGGAACAGGACGGTAGTTGGAGACCAGAGCTGGATCGCCGTTTTCAAATACGATGAACCAGGGAGTGGCTTCCAGTATCGGGAAAATAGCAGGAGGTGAGGCAGGGTGTTGACAATATGAAGAAAATAGGGCCCGATGACGTCAAAAACAGAGGAGTAGGATACGAATACAAACGTCATCAGTCACACGCCCATAACTCTTCATGGAGAACGTGAGCCTCGGGCGGCCCCTCCAGGGGTCTTGCCAGTCCTCGGAAACCGTGACGCCCTCCCTGATCATGTGACCGGGACGTCATGTGGCTGTCCGGGACACCAGGTATAGCTATAACACTTCAGGTGGGCTGTCCGGGACAAGCAATGTTGCTGTGACGCTTCGGTGGCTGTCCGGACCAGCCAGGTTAGCCTGTAACCTTAGGTGGCCGTCCGGGACCAGCAAGTTAGCTGTAACAATCAGGTGGCGTCCGTGACCATCCCGGTTTAGCTGAAAACTCAGGGGGCTTGTCCGGGACAAGCCATGTTAGCTGGTACCTTCATTGGCTTTCCGGGACCATCCAGGTTACTGTAACACTTCAGGTGGCTGTCCGGGACCAGCCAGGTTAGCTTAACACGGCGGCGACATTGACCCAGTAATCAGTCATCTCGTCCGGAGTCGCAGCTGGGAGGCTGTGAGCACTACGCCCTTAACAGCGGGCGAATAATGCGGTACAGAGAACCGCTCCCCTGCTCACGCAGCCTCCTCTCAGCATCCTCCCGGCAGTCACGCCTGATCACCGACCTCACCCTCCGGTCCAGTTCGCGGAAAGCCGGCGATCTCCCCTCGCGACGCAACACGCCCCTCCGCTGTGCCATGGTTCAAAGTTCAAGGGTCACCGGGCTGACAGCTGCTGCGCATGGATTCCTCAATGACATCAGTGTGATCGGAGCGTGTTTGTCGATGATCGGTATAAGACAGTCAAGCAAATGGGACCACATATCAACGGCTAATGGACGCCTGAAAACATCGGACCAGTCGGCATGGTGGAAATCACAAAGCAAACAAACGTGGTCATTTCGTTTCAACGGTCAGTATGGATACGGAGAGGCTGAACACGACACTTTGGCAAAACTAAGAGCGTGCAAACAAAATGGTGAGGGCTAAAAGCGCGGTGAAAGCTCCAACACGCTGAACGACGTTATCTAAATTAGAAATAACCACGTCTAAAAGCAACCCGGAGGAAAAAAGTGAACTCTCTGACAAACTGGTGTAGATGAAGCGATCGGAGCATCTCATTTAACAGGTCCTTTGCAGCGTTACTAGCGGTGTTCAGTAAATTACGATTTAAATCACCCATGATGACGATCGGTCCGGAGTGTTGTAGAAGTACTCTCTCGATATTGCAGCTTCAGTTCACTGAAGTCCGCCTGGAGGGCAGCCACGGGGCGGCGCGGGGACCGGTGAACCGCAGCCACAGTAAAATGCAGACCGGACTCTGATCTCACGCGCATCCAGAGGGACTCCAGCCAACAGTCCCGACACTCAGATGCCGGCTGTGTGACAACGGTGGCTTTGTAGCAGTCACGGCTCAAGATCGCCGCGCCTCCATAGCCGACCCTCTCCTGGCCGGTCCGGACGGTGCAGCGCATAGCCGGGGACTGTGACCAGCCTGGACGCGGTGGAGGACCGGAGCCACGCCTCGATGATCACGCAAAAGCCGTAATGTAGCCGGTTCAGATGGTCATGCTGCAGTGGAAACCATCTTCAGCAGCAGGGACTGGATGTTGAACAGTCCCTCCAGCAGGTTCCGACGACGGCCGTCCGGGGAAGAGCGCCGCCGCACCTGACCGCCCGTGCAGCCCCGGCGCCTGGTGCCGGCACCACGGCTGCTGCGTCGGGCAGCGCGAGCCGCCGCAGGACACTCACGGTCAAGGTCACCGTGGCCGGAGTGAGGCACGAGGTCGCCCCGAGATCGGCCAGCGCGTCGACAAGACCGATGGGCTGGAGGGTCGCTACCGGACGGCGCCAGTGACGATAGTGCGGGTCCGAACCGGGAAAGTGGCTGTGATGCTGGTCTCGCAGATGTTACGAGCAGGTAGGCTGACACCAGCAGCACCAGATGGCTGGCACCAAGATTGCGATGCATCTTGGCCGCGGCAGAAGTCGACCGTTCCGATGGTTGACGGCACGCACGCAGGTTCACGGCACGCCACGTCGCGTGTATGTGTGTGTGTGTGTGTGTGTGTGTGTGTGTGTGTGTGTGTGTGTGTGTGTGTGTGTGGGTGTGTGTGTGTGTGTGCGCGTGCGTGCGTGCGTGCGTGCGTGCATGCGTGCGTGCGTGTGTGTGTGTGTGTGCGTGCGTGCGTGCGTGCGTGCGTGCGTGCGTGCGTGCGTGCGTGCGTGCGTGCGTGCGTGTGTGTGTGTGTGTGTGTGTGTGTGTGTGTGTGTGGTGTGTGTGTGTGTGTGTGTGTGTGTGTGTGTGTGTGTGTGTGTGTGGTGTGTCATTGGGGCTTTACGACGCAGCTCAGCTGCTGAGGCTGTATGGCGTCGCCTGCCTCTCACCCTTGCAGGAAGGGCGGGCACCAAGGGGAATCGAACCCCGTGCCTCTGCCACGTCACGTCATGAATCCACGACGCCACGTCACGCAGGTCATCAGCTCTCGCACAACAGTCGCTGGCAGGCAGGCAGGACGCGGCACAGTGTGGTGAGGCAGGAAGGAGAGGAGCTCCCGGCACCGCAGCTGACTGGGGGTGCGGCGCGCGGGGGAACTGATTCTTTTATTTTGTTTTTGGGAACTGATTCTTTTATTATATCTCATTGGGTTTAGTATACACTGAATAAGTAAGATACGAATTTGCTCTATGAATACACGTGGCCTGGTGCCAAACGGAAAGGCGTCTACAACGTCCTACGCGGCAGTGATGCTCAAGTTATATTGTTGTAAGATATACATGGCATGATAGGAAGAGAGGCCTTCTTTTGCAACAACTGTGGGACTGACGTTGTTTTGGCACTGTTTACGAACAATGCTAGAGGAGTGACAATTATGACAAATAAGGTACATCATCAGTTAAGCAGCATATTGATTGGCGAGGGAGGAAATGACATCACATGCGCAAGAGTTAAACAGACTTCCGAAATGATCATTTCCAGCATATATGCGTCGAATCGGGACACTCGGAGCTGTTTCCAGGCTGGTGAAGAATATTTGGACCAGGTAGAAAGCAATACTCCAACTGTGCTAGGCTGGGACTGGAATTTGGCTTTTCATTATGAACAAGATACGCGATATACCACTATGCACGGCAAAACAACGCGAGGGGCCCAGTGCAGAGTGATTAACATGATTCAAAGTTATCATTGTGTGGTTGTTCGAATTCAAAACAAGTAGAAATGTAAACGTTAGCATGCTCGAGAATTAGTCAAATGTAATCGAGAAAAAACAATGATTCAAAGTAATGGCCTGGTTGGCGTATTTATTGAATGGTGTCCGACAGCGAGGATGTTTGCGTGGAAGCTCAGAAACCATGAATCAAACAAGCTAGACTGGAATTCTTATCGGCATGAGCAGCCTTAAACGGTTTGATTATCAACTGAATTTAAACCCCGTCACTGAACTGGCCATTCAATGATGACGTTTGATGTTAGCATTGTCCATCAGGCGAGAGGTCGAGGGTTATTCAAATTTAGCGTGTCACTGTAAAAATATAGATAGCCTATCAACGTGGTGAAGACGACGATAAGAGAAACCTTGACACACTGTGCAGCACCGGTATATGACATAGGCTTCTTGGAGACCTTAACTGAAATTGATCGCTTGCTTGATGTTTCATTCCCCATTGCAGGAACTGTTTCACATATGTATGGGGTTTTGGACTGAAATAGTCATCTTGAAGAGCATTCAGTGCAGTTCATAGCCATGCCCTTCTTAAGATCTAGTCCATTCTGCTTACTGAGCTGCAAGCCCCCGAAGATGTGCAAATTATTTCGCAAAGGCTATTTCAATGTCACCCAGGCATCCATGACGCCATAGTTTTTTTTATGAATTCATTCCGACTAGTTTGCACGGATGACTTCGCGTTCAGAGTACCTGCTAAGCATAGCTTGTTGCGTGTACCCCGAACCCACCAGCCAAGTCGTGCCGTACAGTTCAGCGGATAATTTTACTCTGCCCTTTCGCCAGACAGGAATGCGAGGTTTTTTCGTGACGCACAACGCTGCGGCACGGCCTAGTGCCTAGGTCGACCCCTCGTTGGCCACTTGCCAACTGACCTTTTCATGTCAGTCGGGTCAAATAATGCGCCCACTCTGGGACTCCTACCAGTGCCGCTGGATTACGAGTCCAGCATATTTCCCCTAGATCACGGAGGCGGCAGATATAGCATCATTCAAATCCTGCGAATCCATGAGCCATGCGGTGATCAAAACCAAGAAAAATATAAATGTCGGGTCGCTTAAGTTCGGCGTTTGTTGAACGCAATTTCCAGATGTAACGGCCGTCGGTTAGCTGGCAATCGATGTTGTGCAGGCACGATAACGTAATCAAATGATGATGCGTTAAGGAGCATATTTACAAAACAATAAATAATTCCTAATCTGAAAAATCAATTAAATGAGCAGCCAACGAATTCGCATGCAGATGACCTTGACACGAAATGCGCTGAGTTAGAACAGCTACGCAAGCCAGCAATGGAAGGGCCGATAAATAGGTCTCGAGCCAAATGGTACGAGGCTGAAGGGAGAGAGCTATTAGGTATTTTTTCAATCTATAGAAGCGTAACTACACTAGCAAACATATTCCGCCCCTGAAATATATCCAAAGTATTGAGGCGACTGATCAAAGGAAATATTACACATACGTAAAGAGCACTTTTAACAACATTTTCAGAAAGTACGACTGTGATGAAATTCCCGGCAATTTTTCGGCCGGCTTAAATCTGGCACGCGTAAGTGAGCAAGAGGCAAGCGAAATTGGGAAACCTGTGGAAATGGATGAGTTGAGTAAGGTGTTAAAGGAAATGCAGAACAAGCTTCTACGTAGCGACGGGCTCCCACCAGAATTTTACAACTTACTTGGGCTGACATCAAAGAATTTATTTTCGGGATGTTTAAGGAATGCTTCGACAACCGGATAATTGCTGCGTACGCCTGCGTGGTGGCATTATCACACTTCTTGCCGCAAGAAATATGATAAGCTTTCGCACAGCGGTGGCGCTATTGATTACCTGTTCTAAGACCGATGTCGGGATTATGACCAATATGTTTAAGCAGGCAGTTTCTAAGCTGACTGATAGATGTTAGGTTTCATCAACGACAGAGTGATAGGAGAAAATACGAAACTTATGTCAGATATAGTTCAGCACCTTAAGCAGAATCGGAGGACTGCATTGTTTGTGAGTCTGGACATCGAGAGGTATTCGGCTCCGTGAGTTGGAGGCTAATCAAGGCCACCTGACCAATGCCTTCCACCACAAGTCATCGGCTGGTTAAGCGTACTGTACGAGGGCTCAGCGGCCAGAGCTTTGTACAATGGACGCCTGCCACGGCCAATTCGTCTGTACAGGCTGTGCAGACAAGGTGATCATTTTGAACTGTTATTTACCTTTGCTGGTGATGGAAAGCTCAACCTCGATTATTCACTCAAAGCATTCCTATTATTCAAAGAGTAGAAATAGCAGAGTTTGAATGCAAAGTATCATACTGCTGCGATGATACTCTGTGCATGCTGTACGGCTCGTTGAAACAATTGTAGGGGCTATTTGACGTGTAGGGCTATTGGAGTCTACCCAATTTTCGGGACTGGCACCAAACATCGATAAAATACAAGCAAGGTGGGTAGGTAATAACGCAAAAGAAATGAGACTTTATTCCGTAATTTGACAATAATCGGGTGAAGAGAACGAAGGCACTTGAGACGGTCTCCGAAAACAACGATCAGGCTATGTGCACTAACTTTGGTATTCAGAGGTAACGAAATTCGCAAGACGAGAGAGAGCCAGATCTAGCGTGGCAAAGGTCTTGGAACCGTGGGCGATTTGCTTGATAGTAAAGGTTTGCTGATGAGTTTCAGACAAGTAAAAATGTGCATAGTATAAACGGTACTTTGCGGATTACTCAGGCCTTCATAATAGCTTACCGGGCGCATGGGCTTACGTTGGAAAGGAGAACCTGCCACCACCCGTTATTCATCCATCGGTTTAGTTCATTTTGTCATGCTCCAAGGGGGGGGGGGGGAAATACGTGCATATTGTACTTGTGAGTTACAATATTCAGGGGCATGAATACAGATGAGAAGGCAAATGGGAAGAAAGACATGGCGACCCCATTTGCTGGTATGCCGCTCATCAGAATATCATTAAAGCTACGGTAAGTCCATCACGCAGGACGCTGCTTTATAGGACAATAACAAGGACCCCATGTAACAAGCAGTCTTCTGCGTCATACGGGTACTTGGAAATGGCGGAAAGCAGCAGCTGGATTGTGTGCACTACAATAATGTTGGGAGACTATTGAACGTGCATTTTGGAACTGTTCGACAGTTCGACAATGTGGGCAAAAAACAGGATCGCGTTTGTTAGAAATCAGGATCATGACTGAATTCAGCAAATGAACAATGGTGCTGGGAACAGCTAAAGACCAAATGACGGATCATCTGGATGCATGTGCCAAAATCATAATCAGAGGATTTCTTGTATCTCAATCGTGTTCTTTCTTTGCTTGAAAAGGATAAACAAACATAACGGCTAATTGTGACATTTAATGGAAACTTGACTCAGCACGAAAGACAATGGACAAACCTGAGACGGGAACATGTCTGAGACGTCTGTCGAGGCTTTTTGTAAAATGTTTCTAGAACGACTCAAAACGGACAAGTTATCAAATTGCATTATTCTCTTTGAACTAATTTATGGTGTGCCCATTCGTAATGATTTCATAGTATGTGTATTTGTATTGCCACGCGTGTGGATCCAGGACTTCGCCAAGGGAGGGCCACGCTTCACTGCGGTACCCCTGAAGCTGGTATTCCCGTCACAAACGATCCCGGATTTCGGCCACTTTGTTTTTAGATTCTTATTGTTTAATCAATAGCATTTCTCCCAGCGGAATGGTCGACCGGATTTAGTTCACCTCATTTCTAGATGTAAATTTTCTTTTTATTTACATTTTTGTTATTTGTTTGGCGGTCGTTGTGATGCCCCTGAACTTAGGCGCGTCTTGAAAATAAAGATTGTGTGGACCCGAAATGAGGGCTGTGATGCCCCTTCACCACGGTATTTTGCTCCCTGAAACGGGGGTGGGGGGGGGGGGGAGGAGGGCATGGGGCTATGCCTTCCCCTGTCACTAATTCTCCATGCCCTGTTGTTGAGTGGAAATGTCGGATATTCTCTTTGCTGCCTCTCTTTAACTGAATTGTAATTTTTAGCAGGTCGTCGAATTCAGTTACCGCCACGACAGAAAACCATGGGAATATCATTTCAAAAGTTTTATTAGGCGCCAAGTTGGAACACTATACAGCACAACCTTGAACACACAAAATACATAGCAAAACATCACAGGCCTTGCAGAGGCGGCACAAGCGGCGGTCATATCAGTGAAACGTGGGGCGAGATCAGCTCGTCTCCCTGCGCAACGCACACCAGACACACTACCCGGAAACGCTGCAGCATCTCTTCCTCCCGCTGGAAGGCAGCCTGAAACAGAACAGATACAGGTGTTAAAGCTGTAAAGCTTGATGGAATACTCTGTGTATGCGTTCGAGAAAACCGGCAAACGATACAGCATGGGGGATTGTTTAGAAGGGGCACAATTCCTGGATAAAGAATGGCGGTTTCAGTAAAAAGGCATGGAATAAATAAAAAGGCATGCTTAGCATATGACAAACCAAAGACCAGGTGAAGGAACTCAAATTATTCAAATTTGTTGCGTGTTACGAATCATTCTCAAATGTAGCCGTGCGATGGGGCAATAAACCTAATCTAGGTGAACTTTAATAGACAGGTACCTATTAGAATGCTCACATCTCTGCATTTGTTGATATCTGAGCAGTTTTGTGCTACATATTTGCAAGTTTCGGCAATTTGTGCGATAACACGCTCTAATTTAAGGGACAAACATGGTAGGGGTGAAGAAAGGGAGCAGCAGGGGGGACAATATTAAGGGAGGGGGCTAAAGCTCTTCCAGATACATGCAAAGCTCCACCAATAAGTAAAGAGCCGCAAACGGACAGGTAGAAAACGGATGCAAATCGACTGCCTTTTTGCAAGTTGTGGGTGTCCTAACCCGTCAAAGGTGAGGATGAGGTGACATTAGCTAACACAACGGGGCCGCAAATTGCGCGCGAGCCATTGCAAGCCCATGCACAGAATGAATCACCATGATGGACGCCGTTTGAAAAACAAAGACGCCGAAAGAAACAACTACTCGTTTGGGGCCAGAACATTCACTGTATTGCAATAAGCACATAAGGACACAGTCGTACGTCTGCGTACAGATGTCGTAAGACGCCCCATACACGCACCTTTATATGCGGACTCGTGTGCGTTCACGTACACATACCTTAAAGCTATTGTAAGCTTTACGATGCGTCTCCTTCAGAACGGTCCGATCATGGAGTGTCAGGCCGTTCTCCTCCAGGCGGGAGGCGACGTCCGCCATGAGCCCCAGCACCTCCAAGAACGAGAGCTTTGGGATACGGAGCCTCCTCTTGGCCTTGAGGGGCGCATGTCGGGCCCGTCCTCCGCTGGTGGTCGTCGTCACCGGCGGGGTCGCCACAGGTGTGGTCGTCACACAGCTTTCTCTTCTGCCCCGCCTGTGTGACCTCGTCGTCACCGGCGGGGTGGTCACCGGCGGGGTCGTCACCGGCGGGGGTCGTCAACCGGCGGGGTCGCCACCGGCAGGGTCGTCACCAGCGGGGTCGTCACCGGCGGGGTCGTCACCCGGCGGGGTGGCCACCGGCGGGATCGCCGCAGACGGGGGTCGTCACCGGCGCGGTGGCCACCGGCGGGGTCGTCACCGGCGGGAATCGCCGCAGACGGGGTCGTCATCGGCGCGGTGCCACCGGCGGGGCAGCTCTGCAGCCGGAGGTCCGGCACCGGGCGGGGGCAGCTGCAGCCTCTTTCACAAAGGCTGCTGTCGCCTGATCCTGTCGAACAGAAACACACGTGTTAAAAACGAAAAACAGCGTGGAATGAGAGGCTGCGCTCTACGCCTCGACGCCGTGCTGGCACGACCTGCGACGGCAGGGTGGTGCAAATGCTTGATGATCAATATTTGCGCTAGTGGTCACATTATGGCTTATCGCTGAACGGCGGAAATCTGTAAACGTCGACGTGCCTTTGACAACACTTTTCATTTTCCACATGCAAGCTGCAGACAAAATTTCATCTGTCACTGAACAAGTTACTTACTGAGACGAGTAATTCCTTTTTGAGCGAGACAAGCTTTCCCTGCTGTGCCGAGCAATATTTCACGCGAGGGGCTGCGGCTCTGGTGAGCTTCATTTGACACACGTGGCCAAGTCAAGGAAACGAAATGCATGCTGATTGCTAGTTCCGTTCGCATAGAAGGTTGTGATAAACTAATTGAAATCGCGTTGCGTGATGGAACTGGGATAGCACAAGAGGTCCAAGACATCTCCGCCCCATCACGTACCAAAAGACGGCTGAAGAGCACAGGCGAACATCTCTGGCTCCCGGACGTAGTACAGCACCTCCTCGATGAAGCATCAAAAAGCTTGTATTCCTGGAAAAACGGCATTGCTTTAGGATTGCTATTGGGTTGTCGTCTGACACGTCGCATGTGAAACAGCCCAGCCCAGCTTCACGTGCTGGCCCATCATGCAGCATCCGCCGCGTCAAGCGTCAGTGATGCGCACCGCAACGAGCATGCTGAGGATGAAGACATGTATGCTCCACATCCCCAGATAGCAATGACGGCGATTCGGTGTTTCAGACACATCGGCTGCGCGTGGTCATACAGCGCCCATGTTTCAAATACCCTCAAGCGCCTCAATGATTCAGATCAGGTAGCAGGACCGGATGCATGATAAGTATTTCGTAGCGCGCAGTGCAGTCCTCTTATAATGGCAAGCCTTCTTTGGACATCGAAATGCTAATTGGTAAGGGCTTCCTGAAAACCGCACAGTATCGATAGTGCTATGGAGAACAGGGTATCATTGGCTGGGGAAATCGCTTCATTAATTGACTCAACTGGCATTATGCCATAATGCGTTGTGGTCTCTGAGCGTCGTAGTCCTATTGGCAACCAGGTCAAGCAATAACTGGAACTACCACATTATCATCGTCCATATGCCCTGCACGATCGTGACGAGCACGTCATTGCAGTTATACCCACGTTTCTGTAGCAATCTCACAGAACTGCAAGAGAGAAAGAAGCGCCGGGCGTCGTTGCCAATGGGGTTTTGTGACGAGCTTATGCACTGAGACCACATGTCACCGCCTGTCTTGGCAGAAATGGTCTCACTTTGGCAGAAATGATGGTCACCGTGTGGAAACAGACTCCGTTCCTCTGGTTTGCCAAACGGGAGCTTAAAGCAACCATGAATGCTAGAACGGCGGTTGACGGTTTCGTGATCATGTGCCTGTTCAGTCATTTCATGTTTGCTGTACTTTCTGATTTGGTTCCATGGGATCTCAGATTTGGTTCCAAGTCTTTCTGATAGTGTTGCCATGAAAAAGTGCGAATGTTCATTGGAAAGTCAGCTTTGTACAGCACAGGTAGGTATCACGACTTTTAATGTTATGCTGAACCACAACTATGCAATTAAACCTTTCAGCTCGGCCAACGCCCGGTTATCCATGTTCTCTCGAGGACTGTTGAGAGCCCAAACCACCCGGACGGTTGGAACGGTGAAGAAACGAACCAACTGAGCACGGCTCAGAATAGACTGAATACGGCTCAGAACCGACTGAACACGGCTCAGAACCGACTGAATACGGCTCAGAACCGACTGAGCACGGCTCAGGAGCCGTTTTAAGTACAATCGCTTACCTCCAGAAGTTCGCTGACGTCAAAGGTGATGTCCGGCAGGGAGTTCATGGCTTCAGACATGGTCACTGGATCACTCACACGGCAATGCTTCCCTGTCGTCACCACTGGAGGAACTGACCCCCCGGACCCCTTCGAACCCCTCGAAGCACAGGTTTACCCGCTAGCTATACCGCAAAGCGTTGAATGCGGGTGGCCAGGGCTCGGGCACATCCGACGTGTTAATTGCTCGTCCGCTAATCCTCACTGACGAGCGGATATTCCGGTGACAAGGTGCGAAAACGGCGGTGTGACTTACAGAGGCAAGGATTAGTAACCGAGGGGACCCTCTCGAGGGTGCGAGTGCTGATGATTCTATCTTCTGACAGGAAGTGCGCTAAGAGCCTTCACGTGGGATCATATTCTTATGTCAAATACCGCCCAACACCCACACTGTGAATGAAGCTAACGCAGCTTCAGGTGAAAATAATTAAGAGTCGGACGACTTTTTGGACACGTGAAAGCTGACGATAAAGTCAAAACACCACATGCGCTGTTGATAACAACCTCGGAATCTGGGGCTCGGTCAGTCCTGGCGGCGCAGGCTTGTTCTCATCAGCTTGCATTCCAACAGCAATTTGCACACCACTGCGGGATGGAAGCGATGCCGGTTTCGGGGAGATTTCTGAAGTCATATCCACATACCATTTTTGCACAAATTTAACGAAGAACTCTGCGCTTATGTCGCCCAGCATTGCGACAGTCACGCATTTCTTTGTCTGTTTTGCTTTTTCCTCCTTCTAAGAGCTGGAGCTGGACATCCTTTGAATGCGCGGTACTGACCATAGGTGAAACTTTTATGTTTGGCATTTAAAATTAGGCTGATGCCGATTGCGAGACGCATGGCTCGCGGGGCGACGTAAAGGCTTTGAACCCTTGCGCTGAGGAGTGCTCTCCGGTCTCTCTCTCTCTCTCTCTCTCTCTCTCTCTCTCTCTCTCTCTCTCTCTCTCTCTCTCTCTCTCTCTCTCTCTCTCTCTCTCTCTCTCTCTCTCTCTCTCTCTCTCTCTCTCTCGCAACAAACAGCCTGCTCATACACCAGTGAAGTATGGGGGCTGACCATGCAAGCTAACTCGGCCGCCCGTTCACATAGAATGCCATTCGTGGTGAGGGCTGGACGCGGGTCTCATTGGGTCTCCCTAGACGTCGTGGCCCCCGCCTTTTCAGCATCAGTTGAACACTTGTGAATCTGCCAACGTCTGTGTTTGTTAACAGTCCCTGCTCAGGGAGCGACTAGCCGTATTTCTGCTATGAATATTCTGCACTTCGCTGACCAATTGTCCCGCGTTGCTTGGTTGCGTCGTATTTCATTCTACCTGGAGCTCATTCTGATTACGCTTGTCACCCACCTGTTATTGGCTATGGAATGTGTCGCTTATATTGCTCGTTATACCTCCGACGTCCGACTCGGGACTGCCTCTGCCGTGCATTCTGGCCACAATGTCGGGATGCCAGTTCAGCCCACCCTCTGTGGCAGACTGCTTTCACATACAGCGTTCGGTACACTGCTGGTTGAGCTGTTCGTTGATAAAGGCGTCGATACCAGAGACGTAAGTTTTCTGACCGCCAACCCGCAAACATTTGGCCCGAAAAAAACTCGCGAGCTTTTAACCGGGATATGGGCTAGGCTTGGCGGGCTTTTGAGGGTGGAATATTTGAGCAAGCAAAATCATACATTTTCCCTAGCATTTAGGCGTTAAAAGCATGGATAATTTGAGTGTATTGTCATTCATGCTTGAAGAGCAATTTTACTTTCGGGCTTTACTCTTACATATGATACCATTCACCATTTTTATGATGATCAACAGTTTCAACATATAGGTCTAATAAGGAATTTTTCATGTTTGCTTTTTCAATGTCTTCTTATATCTATATCTGGATACAGCTCATTGTCAGCAACTCAAGCTCAAAATACGTCAGTAAAATATTCGAGGTAGATCGAAAATTGCAGTCATTATTAAGCAATCCGAAACTGGAACAGAGATCCTAAACATATCTAAATTTTGGTCTGTGCACAGCCATTTGTCTCGGCATTTGGCAATACCTCGGGCTATTGTGTGTTGTTTGAGTGGCAAAGGTCCGTGGACAAAATGCTTTTGCTATCCCTGCTTGTACGCAGCATCACAAACGGCACTGTGGCGCTGTATTAGGGGACGGCCAACGGCGGACAAAAATAATGACACGCCTGAGATAAGCACCATTGAACGCTCTAGGACACCAATTCGTACGTTTAGAAAGCAGCCCGGGCGTATAATTCACCTGCGTTTTTTTAACTGATATTTGGAACGGATTCAGACTTGCCACACCCCCGAACTGGAGCAGGAACTTAGTGGTCGAACTCGAAGAGCAAAGGCAGAATCTTTTCTACGTTTGTTGTTACTGTCAGTCTGTTTAGAGAACAATCACAAAGCTATATGGATGAAATATACGCTCCGGTCTAATTTTCGAACGGTACGACTTGACAGAAAGACTTTTAAAAAGTTATTTGGCGACGGTCGTTCTCGTGCGTCCGGCGCCCGCTGCCCAGTGTATCTGCAGCGGCCAACGCCGTTCTGTTTTACGGCAACCGCAACCCCGGCAATAGCTGTTCATGCTGCTGAGATTATGAGCATACAGGCTCAAAACTCTTTTGGGCAATTTATCACACCAATCGATTTTTTCAAACACATAGACATTCTCAAGTAAACGTACGTACGTAAGTAAACGCGCGGCAGCGGAAGGGCCACAGCAATAGCCTAGGGCCCTCCGGGCGTATGCAAAAAAGTAAGTGTAGTGTGGAGTGCCCCCTAACGATCGCATTGACCCTGAGGTGGGCATATAGCCCCCCCCCCTTCCGGATACAGTTAAGGGCCTCTGTACAGCGTGATGAGCCTTATGATGTCCCAAACGTCAGTGATCATCACACTCATCTTTCTCGATCAGTGAAGAATAAGCTTGATCTGCTCGTAAGCCATTCGCTCTCGCTTGCGACTGTTCTTGGACGCATGGAAGCTTAAAGACCTCCAGTTTTGTTGCATTTTGCGTTAAAAAATGCATATATTCGGCTGGTTTTGGGCCTCTTCGAATACCAGTTGCCCTTCGGGGCCCAAGGGAACCATGACTCCATGCCCCCTTCTGGATCCGCTCCTGAATTGTCAAATGTGTGTATGGTGTACCACATGTAAAATAGATGCCTATAAAATTCCTGAAGCACAAAGTGTTTCAAGAAAGCCCTTTTCCCGTGTTGATGTTCCCTTCTGTTCTGGAAGCAATACGTGACAAAAGGGTAACACCACCTTTTCATTTTAAGTGGCCTTGCGATTGGAATGGTCGGATGATAGTGTTTGTATTCATGTGAGCATGCATGCGTTTTTGTGTGCGTGTGTGCTGGTGTGTGTGTGTGTGTGTGGGGGGGGTGGGTGTGGTGTGGGTGTGGGTGTGGGTGTGGGTGGGTGGGGGGGGTGGGGTGGGTGTGGGTGGTGTGTGGTGTGGGATGCATGCGTACGTGTGCACATGTGCGTGTGCGTACGTGTTTGGGCGTGTGTCTGCGGGTCTAAATAACTATGCCCCACCGCCATTCTGTTGCGCTTTTACAGCTGGAACCCCATCGCAGGCCGTCACGTCACGCCGTCATAGTTTGCGCTTGATGATCAGGGCAATAGATCTCTCACCATATAGGGCCAGAGATAAAACCTGACATTTTCAGGGTTAGTGTGTATTATGTACTTTCCAGGGTCAGAAACCTGGTGATAATGGGTGGGAGGAGAGCAAATGATTTTACAGTGTCGTTGTTACAGGTCCTTTATAGCAAGTTTTCCAGGACCAGCGCCTGTGACACGCTCGTGGAAATTCCTTTGTCTGTCGCTTACAGCAGGCTGCCGAAAACATCGAGGATCAGTGCATGAACCTTCCATTCATGGCTACATAAACGTGTTTCTTCTGCTATGTAAGCCGGCAATCATTCGTGAACCACAGTTGATCAGTACACCAGAAGCAAAACGCATTTCCAATGCCTCAGAGCCTTCTGTTTCCTCCATTCAATCCGATGTTCTTAAAAGAAGTCAAGCCATTCACTGCAGCGCAATCGGGACGACACGAAGCTCGGCAACTCAACCATGCGGATATGGAGACCGTGCTAGAATTACTGGGGAACAACCGCTAAGCCGCGTGGTTTGAAACATGTTAGAGTCCCTGCCATAGAGTCCCCGTCATGAGAGGCCCGTTCGTGAGAGGCCCTGTCGTGAGAGGTCCTGTCGCCAGAGGCCCTGTCGTGGAAGGCCCTGTCGTGAGAGTGAGAGGCCATTTTTTGAAAGGCCCTGGCATAAAAGGCCCCTTGAGGCCCTGCCGTGAGAGGCCTTGCCGTGAGAGGTCCTATCATCAGAGGCAAAAGGTCTGAGGTGAGAAACTGTCGCTCTTCACTGTAGAGCGTCCCGCCCAAACACTAACGTGGACGAACAACGAACTGACCGACTGAGGTCAAGCTATGCATTTTCAATAAGTCTGATTCAATAATAAGTCACACATCCATCCGTTGCATTCAACCTTACGTTGAGGTAGACAACCTGAAGGTTTAACCGAGTGCGCCGCTTTGTCGCGAGGTTCAGAAGCCGACGTCTACGACGTCACCGAGTGACGAACGGCTCTCGGGATGCCGTCGGTGGGTGGGAGGGGGAGGAAGGGGGGGGGGGGGCGTGGCTAGCAGGCGGTGGCGCTCCCCGCGGTCAGTCCTGCGAAGAAGCAGCGCTGACGAGCACCGGCCGACCCCGCCCCGCCCAGCCGCCGCCATGTCCTGCTGGTCCGAGAACTACCACTTCATCAAGGAGGTGTACGACTTCCGCGTGGCGAGATGAACAAGTGGATGGACGCGCTGGAGGAGAGCAGCAAGAAGCTCATCACCAACAAGGTCTATACGTCGCGCGAGTTCCGCAGGATGCGGGACCAGTTCAGGGTAAGTTGGGGCGTCGGCACGCCGTGCTCGAGCAAGCATAGAAATGTAACAGCAGAGGGGCTCGCAGACAAGCCGTTGGCGGGAGAAATAAGAACGGCTACAGATAGCGACAGTTCGCAAGCAAACCCGGGCATCAAGTTTGGGAACAACGAGCTGTTTTTTTATCCCATTCGCTGGCTTCAAATGAAGAACATGCAGGAATAAGGGCTGCTGCTGTGAGAAGGTCTCGGGCGCTTACAGGGTGTACACACTCATAAACGTAATTTATTAAGTGTCCACAGACAGTGGTTTACAATGCTGACTTACAGCACTGGCTGAACTATGAGTGTGCAACATGTAACCCTGGCTGTCCGGCTTCCCGCCGGACATCTTTTTTGCTTATGCAACAAGAGCCCCACAACACACTGTCCTGAGGCCTTTCGTGCGTTCAGATGAACACCTCAGCAACTTCCCAAAAACGTGAAGCTCAAGGAATGGAGTCATGTCATAATGGCGCAGTAAGTCTGAAAAGTAATGCTGCTTTTGCCTCCTCTAGACATCGAGCCTTGCAGACCAACGAAGGCAATGTAAGGGTGCCGCTAGATCATTTAGAACCACTTAATGCTATCAAGGTCTGGCGGGCTCATGTGAGTAAGGTATGTACAACATAATTCAGAGTACCAATGATATGCATATGCACATTCTCTGCTGTATATTCAAAGTTATATTCTGTAAGCCCTCCGGATTCTGCGTGAAAGGGCGACCTGCAAGCTTGTATCATGTTACATTGTGAATTAGCGGGGCAATTTTACCGCGTGAGTTGGCATGAGCTTATTTTACAACAGCCAGTGAGAGGTAAAATGAACAATTTGGTGGTCTGTGGGTACATCTACCCTCACTTTGCTATTCAAAGCTCTGTGGTTATCTACTTCATCGCAAAAGATCATGTCATCAGACCTTGGGCAGAACTAGGGCAGAACTTGTTTCCACTCGCCAACGGTGCCGTCGTCACTCATCCCCATGACGACGAGAGCGATTTTCGCGAGGAAACAAACGATTATCTGTTCATTGCTGTCTGAATGTGCCGATCGGTTCGACGAAATGGAATGAGCCGGAGCAATTCGCCGATTGGTTGTGAGGATAGCGGCGTAGAATAAAAAGCCCCTGTAAGCCACGTGCGCGAGGATGACGCCACTGTTAGGATGAGAGCCAACGTATATCTCGTTGCAACAGATGAAGTTAGAATAAGATGTCCGACAGTGTGGAAAGCATATTTTCAGCGCCTGTTTATCCTTTTCGGTCCGATTTTCAAAAGTGTGGTTGTTTTCGTCGTCGCAAGGTTCGCTGGTCTGCAAATAAACATGTTGCTGGCGCAAGCTGCGCACAAGTGGCGCACGCTCGCCGAGGTGTTCTCCGAATGGGATAGTAGATGAGGAGAGCATCCAATCTGTGCAGACCTTGTTCCTAGCAACACCCGACTACAATAACTCTGCGAGCGTTTAGCCTTACGCTTTATTAGCAGCACTGACGTGATGGATGTAGGCATATCTGAGCTTACAACACTTGCCTATGCAAAATGGGACGTACTTAAATGCTTGGCATAACTTGTCAGCACACCAAAGTGCCAACCTGTCTAGGCTGTCCAACCCCGCTGCCTAATAAGAGGTGGCTGTATATGACGGCCATTCACGTCCAACATGAGATATGCCACCGTAAGTTTAGCGGGCCTTTTGAGAACTAAATCACATAAGACTTATGATACCGATTGATCACACCCGGAACGCGGTATATATCACTTTTCGGACATCTTGTCTGCCATACAGTTCGTCATTAATGGTGTGGGGCATGCCCACCATTAACTGTCGCAGCAACTGTTGTTGAACGCGACTTTATTTCATTTCATTAAGCTTGGATATATTTAGTGTTAAGGCCTAGGTAACTAACATGGTGTTCCGGAATGTCTTTTATGCTGTTATGAATCGTGATGCATGCACGTTTGCGTATCCCCAACAAGTCTGCATTGATGGGGATCATATCATAATTAGGAATCTAAGATAGTACATAAGTGAATGTCTGAGCGAATTGGGTTGCACGAGTGCACACTACTTCTCGGGGGTATGCCTGACATGAATTCAATATACATACTCCCCAACAAAATAAGTGATCAGCGCACAAACCAGCAAGAAGCACTGTGCCATTTAAGTCCAGTTGACGGAGTTAGCATAAAATGCAGATGGTGTTGAAACCCACGCGAGTATGTCATACGCCTTTTCGACCTATGCAGAGATGGGACGTATGATCGGTCATATCCTTTCTTCTGTTCTGAAAGCTTAAACAGGCAAAGGAGTTTTTTGGTGTATTCGCTCAGAGCTCGCATGCCAATGTACAACCAACGACGCTTGAAAATCAACTGGCAATTGGTCCAGCGCTGTGTGGCCATTCTGGTAAACGATGTCTTCAAATTTGTAATGGGCTGGCATGCTTCTTTTAATTAAGTTAATTAATTAAGTTAAGCCCAAGTTTTCATGCAAAATATGATAATTTAGGGAGGTTGTAAGCTGCGATTTTGACTGCTTAGTTGGTTAAGCCTGACCAGGCCGATCACAATTTAATCTTCAAGAACTGCCATTTCTCAACTAGGATAATGGGCTTCACATCAGTGCAGCTTTTTGGCGTATTTCACGCCCTTACGCTTGTCGTCGCTCTTCCATGTTACATGGCATGGCATCGCCATCAATTTCAAAACAAGCAACCGTTCGATTTTAAGGTGCACCCTGTCTCTTAGCTGTTTCACCGTGCGATGC
>NW_023596921.1:4889068-4957390 GCF_011947565.3 Pollicipes pollicipes | reverse complement strand
CACGTGCGCCGGCGGCAGCACGATTGGCGGCGGTGGTGGCCGGGTGCCGCTATCCGGGTCAGTGGCCGCCGTCGGGGCCCGGAGGCGCATCACGCCGCGCCGCCTGTCGCCGGCTCGCGCTGCGCTGCAGCACGCCGGCAGGACACAGAAGCGGTTGTGCCACACCTCCTGACCGCCTCCCCGCCGCGCAGCGAGGTGGCTGTGCGCGGTAGTTGGCCCGTGAGGCGTATGTATGTATGTGTGTGGGGGGGGGGGGGGGGAGGCAGGGGAGTGGACCTATTTTAAGATTTTTAATTGTAAGCGCTCATTGTTAATACATAAATCGCGGACGGCCGCGCCGTGTCGTGACATGGCACGTCAGCAATCACCGGTAGCTACTATTCGGCATACAGCCGGATGAGTGATTATAATTTTTCCCATAGTTCACACCACTTGGTGGCGGGGTTGTTGCCCATCTGACAAGCCATGGGAAGCAAAGAATCTCATTCTGACATCGGTTTAAAGAAATAAGTAGAAAAAGGTCATGCCGGACACAAGTCCGGGAAATCTATTGGAAGTGGCCAGTGTTTGTAGTCGGCGTGGCCCGACGGCGCCGTTGCGCCGGGTGTTGGCAGCACGGCCGGACGCATGCCGCCTCGGTCGGCGGCGCTGCTCGCGCCGGGCGGCTGCGGTGCCGGCCGCCCCTGCCGACTGTGACCAGGAGCGCACCGACCGCTGGCGCGCGCGCCGCGGCGCCGGCCGACGGCGCATCGCCGCCGGCTTTATTTTGGTCTTCTAGCTATTGGCACCCGGCGCACGGCTAATATTTTCGTCCGGTGGCGCGATCACAGGCCACGCTCTTCCAACACGACGGCCGTCCGGCCGCGAACCCCGCTGACCGCCGCGTCCCTGAGATTGCGCCAGCCGCGGCGTCCTGTCGCCGGCCCCCGCCGTGGCGTCCTCGGCGCCAGCGGCTTCCCCCGAGTCGCGCCACGTCACGTCACGCCCCGTCAGCCGCGTCACGTCGGCGGGAGAGAGGCGCTGGACGCCGCTGCCGATGTTGAGAGGCGCGAGTGGCGCCATCGCCCGGTGACGCCACTGCCCCGTCCTGCACGCCAGTTGCGTGACGCCGTTTTCCTACGCTCGTTGCAGCCTCGTCATTTGCGATTCACTCCGGTTCCCACGGGCGTCCCTGGAAATGTCGACCGTGGCGCGGCTTTTACCAGATTAGCCCAGTTTTCTGCGGCCTATGCGGTGCCTCGCTGGCGACAAGTGCGTGTAGGGTCGTTACACGGCACGCAGCCTCTGATAAGATCGGGTATTGTAACACGTAGGTCAGGGGCCGCTGCGCCTCGCCCTGTTTTCCGGCCCAGAGCCTCGCCGCGGGAACTTGTGCAGCGCCATCGCCCGTCTAATATTCATAACGGCGGCCCCAAAGGCTGGTAGATGCCGTTGTTTCACCTCTGTCGTAACAACCCCCGGATTTTGACACGGCGCTTCTTTGTGATGGAAATGGACGTCGGCGGCCGTCGGCTTCGACCCCGGTGACCTTCGAACGTTTCATTTCTGTCGCTGCCGGATGGCTCACGTGTTTGGCACGGTCAGCCGCTGCCCGGCTCTGACGTCACGCCCCGCTGTTGCCAAAGGCCCCAGCCCTGACATAACCAGCCTTGGGCCGGCTTGGGTTGTTCAAGGGCGAGGTCGGGTCCGCTGCGGCGGGGCATCCGGCTGAGCTTCGTATCTCGGCGTTTGCGGCAGCGGTGGCCCCCCAGAGAGCGGAAGATCGGGCTTTGGTCAGCGGACGTCGCTGCAAGGCTGAGAGGGCGGCCAACGCTGCCAAGTTTGTGCGCCATGGCGTGATGCGCGGTTTCGTTTGCCAGAGAGGACCTTCCCAAGGTTGTCGCCACACTTGTTGGGTTAGGTGGCAAATCGCGTTCGCCGATTGAAATCATGAGAAATATTGTGCTAGCTTCCGTCACGTGCGTACGTCGTTATTTCAGGGAACTTGTAAGGTAATGTTCCCGGCTTAGAGCAGAGTTCAGTCCAGCGTAGTGGGCCTGTTTCAAAGTGAGCGCCGTGAGCTTCGCAGCTTCCGTCTTCCATCGGGTGCTCCGTTGGGGGGACCGTCAACAACCGGTGTCGGCCATGTAGCGGCCGATGCCCCGGGTGGCACTCCGCCGACGGCCGGGCGCGGTGTAGGCCCGGCTGGAGCCGCAGGTGCGCCGCCGGACGGCACGCGGCTGCGCGCCGCTCTCCGCCGGCGTCAGGTCACCGCTCCGGGCCGCGGGCGGCGCCAACAGCTGCGGCCTGGGCGCCGGTCGTGGCCGCCCCCCGCGGAGGAGCGGGCGCCGGCCGAGGTCGGCGTTGTCAACGGCGCCGGCCGCTGACCCGAGCGCACCACAAAGCCGCGCGCGTACCGACACCGACGCCGACACCGACGGCGACAGGTGCGGTGCGTGCCGCCCGCGTGTCACGCGTGCCGCCGAGGACCGGCCGCTGTTGGTGGTGCGAGGCTGGGCGGCGCGCACCGGCGTCTCCGGCGCTCTTTTCAGGCGTCTCCCGCGCTCTCGTCAAGCGTCCCCCGCTCTCTCGTCAAGCGTCTCCCGCGCTCTCGTCAGGCGTCTCACCTGCCCGGGCTGGTGCTCTCGAGCCCGGGTACTCGCTCCCGCTTATCTTCGAGGATGAACGTCTGCATGGCTGTGCCCACAGTCGATACGTGGATTGTTGGCCTCGATCAGATGGCTTTGGCGCTTCTGCAGGTACGGCTGTGCTGCATTTGCATCTGTACTTGGCGTTGCATCTAGATTGGACGATGCCCTCTTCGTCCAGCACTTCAAGTCGTGACCGGGAGCGATCGATCGCCCAAGAGTGCAACCACTCGAGATAGTGCTCACCTGTCGTTTCACCGGCTGGGGGTTCGTCGTCTCTTCCCAGCGGCCGCTGGTGTGGCTGGAGGATACCCGTCTTAGACTGTTCTGGACGGACAGTCGTGGTGTCGCCTGCCATGTTCGTCAGACGGGTTGCGATTGGGAGAGATAGAATAGAGGGAGAGTGGCGGCATCTGATCAGACCGTCTATATCGGGCTACGCTGCTCAGTTTTGCTCTATAGAGTCGGCGCTACGGCTGGTGCTGGTACGGGGAAGAAGGCGGGCCAATTGCCCGTTTTCGGAGAGACCAGCCGAAGCGCCACCTGTGTTGCCATGTCCTGTATGTTTACCGGCTGAGAGTGAGATGTGTGTGTTTCGCTCTTTCGCCGGTGAGTGTCCCACGGCTCTATGTACCTCTGGAACCGGCATCGCCGAACTGTCCGTTAGTGCCCAACGACACCCTACTGGTGCCGGCGAACCGTCATCCGTTTGGGTGGAGAAGGGTTCATGTTGGGGTGAGCCGCGCTCACGGCGGCTCGTCCGACGCTGCGGGCTCTGTCCCGGGCTGTCCTTCGGGCGGAGCTGATGGTGTCCTGCGGCGGCCTTTCTTGGCATCGCGACGCCGGCGCCGTTCGAGGCTCAAACAGGGCCGAGGTCGTCGAGGTCGTCCTTTGTCGCGGCTGGCGGCAGCGGACGCCAGCGGGACGCTGCCGCCAGCCACCGCACCCGGTCTCCGCTTTGTGCCTCCCTGCCGCTGGCTCCGCGGCGGCCGGCCGAGGCTTTGTGCCGCCCTGGCTCCGCGGCGACGGGCCGAGGCTTTTTGCAACCGACGGCAGGTTTTTCGCCTGGCGTAACTGGGAGCCGGGCCAGCGTCGTTGTCGACGCCGTCCTCGTGCGTCTGCCGAGCGCCTCTCCGTGCGTCGCTGGCGAGACGCCTCCCGCCTGCTGCTCGGCCCGTTCCCCGCCCGTTGCTGGCGCCAAACGCCCGCCTCATACGCTTTGTGTTGTTTCAGGCGAACTGGCGCGGCCCAAGATACCTGCCCGAGTTCGGCGGGAAGGTGCCGACCGCTATTCGACAGCGGTATCTGGATCACTTTTGCACAGACCTGCTCAAAGTGTACCCGGGCAACGAGGCACAGCGTATAAAAAGGTGGGTCGATGGTGTGTTGACGGTGCGGCGGGGGCTGGGTTCTGTTGCAATCGCGCTGTGCTCGGCGGCGCCTGAGGGCGGCGCCTTGTTAGCATGGTGACGCCCTTGACCCTCCTGTCCCACCGCGCCAGCCGGGCCACTCATTGCGGACGTGCCGCTGCTTCCGCGCGGATAGGCCGCTTCGTGGTCTTTGTTATGCCGTCGAGGCGCTTGTAGCGATGCACGTTATTAGGGCGACCATGCGACCACAATAAACCATGTGTTTGACAAAATTGGCTTCGAATTGGCCTGGTAGCAGGAATCGATAAGACCTGTCAAGGTCTATGGGCGCTGTACTGTCACGCCGCTTGACCAGCAGTGATCGCACGGCTCGCTTGTTGGAAACACATGATGTGCGCGATGGTCGCACCTCTGTCCGGTTGGCGTCACTGTTGGGTCACACCTCCGTTCGGTGACGTCACTGATGGGTTCACACCTCCGTTCTGATGGGGTCACGCTTCCGTTCGGTGACGTCACTAATGGGTCACACCTCCGTTCGGTGACGTCACTGATGGAGCAAAACCTCCCCATTTGGTGAAGTCTCTGACGCGTTACAGATCTGCCCGGTGATGTCAGTGTAACACCTGTGGTGTGCCGAGTCTCGACCCATGCAGAGCGCCCCGCCCGCCGCCCGTTCGGTTTGTGTGGCCTGAGAGCGGCCGGCGGCGGCGGTGTGCCGCTCGCCCCGAGCCGCCTGGCTGACGTGGCCCCGCCGTCTCGCCCGCAGGCTCTGGAGGAGGAGCAGGGCCGTGTACAATCGCAGTCGTCACGCCGTGTGTACGTGAACCTGGCGGTGGGCAGCGTGAAGCGTCTGCGCGACGCCGCGGCCGCCGGCGCGCTCCGAACTCACGGTACATGGATCGGTGTTTCCACACCAGCGCGCCATGCAGGACCTGACGAACGTGTACGGCCGGTACGCGGGCGGCGCCCGGCCGCCGCCGCCGCCGCCGCTGGCTGCCGCTTGCCGCCGCCGCACAACTACCTTGTCTACGGCTGTCCCCCGACAGACGAGAACTTTTATGTTCTTCCACCCGCTGCAGCTGCAGGGATACGAGGTCGTATGGTACGGTCGGCCTTTGCTCTCTACTCTTGGTTGCTGTTGTGGCGCTGTCACCAGCGGTAACGTAACGCAGACGACGAAGCGCAACGTACAGCAAATGTCTCCCTTTTCAGAGACGAGTGTGCATCTTGACTTGGCCTGTGCTTTTGTGTGTGTTTCTGTGCAAGTGTGAGGCGCCTCGCCTGCTCGGGGCCGTGTGGCTGAATGCTCTGCTTGACGCCTTGGCTTTCCGTGGCATGTCTCTTATTTGTTCGCCTGTGTTTCCACGCCGGCTTTTTTAGTTGGTGCTCGCTAACACTTACACTCTTTGTTGTTACTCCGCCACTCACCAGAGTGGATGAATTACTCGCTGGCTGTTCCGCTCGGGGACTTCTGGCACTCTCGTTCAGTCTCTCTGTCTGCATGGTAGCATATTGGGCGCCCCTGCTATTGCGACGCGCCATTGCTGGGACCCGTGCACGCGGATTTAGGTCATCTTGGTTGTCCGGGAACGAGCATTATTAAGGCTTGGGAAGTTGCCTTTGTTCCTGCTGCGTCACAGGTGTGAGTCGGTGTCGAAGTCAGGTGCGAGGCGTCTGGACTGCCACGGGTTTTTGCATCCGCATGCACATTTTTGCTTGACGTGCATCATATTGATAACAACGGGCAGTAGTTGGATGTTTTGCTGCGGTAGAATAATGTGCTTTTGACGATAGTTTGGCGCCTCGGCGTCTGTCGTCCGCCGCACGCTCGGTTGCCATCCTGTCTGGGCGCCGAGCACATCGCAAGCTGCGGCTGTGCACAGCTGCCAGCGGTGCGCGTTGTCAGCGCAGATGGGTGAGCACGACCGGTGACACGCCGCCGTGCGACGGCGGGCCGAGCAGGCGCGCTGCCGTCTATCCCGGCCGAGCCGCTGCCGCACATGTCCGGCACTGGCGGCACGTGCTCCCAGCTCGCACCGCGTGAGCACGTGCGGACCGTGGCGGTGTGCCAGACGGTGCCCAGTGTGGTGGGAGCGGCGCGCGGGTCAGAGTCCGCCGGCTCAGACAGGCGCACAGCGGCGCGCGCCGCACCACTGGCGGCCGGCTCCCGTGTGCCGACGCGCCGGCTGGCCGACTGCGGCTATAACTCTGGACACAGCGTGCCTGCGCTCGCCGTCCTTTGTCATGCGACTGCACGCCTGGTCCTCGCGTCGCTGCTGTCAGCCACGAGCGCGCTTGCAGCAAGCCACGAACACGAACGTTTGCACCGACGCTCCCAGCGCAGATTATGCGCCACCACGGAACGGTCACGGGGAGGGTGGGGAGAAGAAGGAAGGATAGGACTCGAACGGGCAGTGGCTCCACAGCGGAGACCGGGGCGTTGGAAACCGGCCCGCTGTCTGCATGCGGGTGTGTGTTGCTGTGGTTTTGCGGTACGTGTGGGTGCCAGGCCGGTAGGCGAGTCGATGTCGTTGAGCGTCATCACTTCCCGTCGACGCTAACATGGGTAAAGGCCATCACAAAAGTGTCCGTCGCTCTGAAGAAGCGAAGGGCGCGGGCGTGTATGTGTGTGTGTGTGTGTGTGTGTGTGTGTGCGCGCGCGCGCGCGTGTGCTTGTGTGTGTGCATGCGCGGCGTGGTCGTCGCTGGCCTAGCGTCTTTGCTGGCGCGTGGTTTTGTCGACTGTGGCGCACGGTGGCCTCGACCGGTACTGACTGTTCCACGTCTGTCCGGCAGGTGGCGTTACGGCAGGACCAGTTCCCAATAGGACCGTGTCGCATCTCGATATTTTGGCCGGCAAAGGCGGTGCGAGTGGTTCCTGGAGTATCGAACGGAACAAGAAGGTCGACGAGATCAAGTCAGGTGAGTGGGCGGCGGCCGTGCAATCTTCTGAGTCTCATGGGGCGTGGCTGTCTCTGAGTCTCATTGGGCGTGGCTCATCCTGACTGGCCGCGGCCGTCGGAGGCCATTCTCCCCAGATTGGCCACATGCCTGGAAGACGTTCCATTTGTACAAGCCTGCGGGTCTCTGCGTTTCGTTGCTGGAATGTTGAGGAGGGGCGGCAGCGCCTGACCTCGTCGCCGGCGTGAGTCTTCTCGGGGCGGTCGTGAGCCGTCCGTTCTCGCCGCCGGCCCTCTCCGTGTGTGACGCCAGCCGCTGAGCGTGACGCGCCGCCGGCAGACGCCGAGCTGTACCAGCGGCTGCAGCCGTACGTGCTGACCGAGGAGCAGCTGGAGCAGAACGGCTTCCCGCGGGCGGACGCGCTGGGCCGGCCCGGCCGCGCCCGGCTGGCGCACGTCGACTCCCGCGCGCGCATCAACGCGCGCCGGCGCCTCCTGCCGCGAGTGCCTGCGCTGCAACCGCACGTACGCGGTGGCCGACGACGGCCGCGCGCTGGTCGAGGACCAGTGCGTGTACCATTGGGGCAGGGTCTACACGCGCAGAGGTGAGTTCCAGCGGTGCCATATGGGAGGCTTTAATTGTGGCGTGGAACGTTAAATGACGCATATTTAAGATCAACTGCTGACAGAGCTCATGAGAAGAAATTCAGCTAAGGTGTCCACTTTGAGTAGGGTAAGCATCTGGTGCCATCTGTCCGTGACATCGCAACTGGGTTTGTCCACTGCTTGTTCGGTATTCACTAGATGAAGTCGTGGGAAGGCTAAGATGTTTCTCCGGATGTTGCGCTGTCTCTGTTTAGAGTCATACAATTACTTAGCGCATGTTGAAATACGGAACAGAGGCATCGAGCATTATTTTCATAGCAGGATTGATTGGGCGCAATTGAAGACGCCTGTACTGGCTCAACCCCGTCGTGTTCTAGACGATGAAGGGCCCCGGAGACCAGCTCAGACTCGCGCACGGTATTCATAGTATATCCCCGCCCCCTCCACTTGCTTGCGACTCCGGCCAGCGGCATTGTCAAACTTTGGAGCCCCCGGTACTCACGAGCACGGCACTAACCCGGCAGCCGTGCCGGCCCACGGCCCCGCTGACCGGAGCTCAGCCCCGCGCCGCCACCCCGCCCCGGCGGCCGACCCGGCGCCCGCTGACCCGAGGTCATCCGGCAGGCGACAAGCGGTACTCGTGCTGCTCGCAGGAGGCACCGGCCGACGGCTGCTGCGTGGCCGCGTGTCACGTGTCCGATAACTTTGACCCGGACAACCTGGTCGGCTACATGGCCACCATGGACAAGCCGGGTGAGTGCTCCGGTGTAGACGTCTGTGCCGGTTCCTCCAGAGTGGCATGGCGTGACCGTGCCCTCCGTGACCGCTGTCTCCACCGACTCGGCTGAAGGGCTAGCGCGTGTCGGGAGGGCCATGCCACGGACGCTTACCTTGCCACTGCCCCCCCCCCCCCTCCTCGATGACCCTAATGTGTGACCCCCACCCCTGTTGGCTGTGCCTGCCAGCCCTGGTGACTGGATCACCCGTGTTGACCGACCCTGCCGCCCCGCAGAGCCGGCCGACGGCAACCACGGCGTGTTCGCGCTGGACTGCGAGATGAGTTACACCCAGATGGGTGGAGAGCTCACCCGCATCACCGTCATCAACTCGGACGGCGACACCGTGTACGAGTCGCTCGTCAAGCCCGACAGTCCTGTCATCGACTTCAACACCCGGTGAGCAGACGGCGCGCTGTGAGCGGTGAGCGGTGACCAGACGTGCGGTGAGCGGTGAGCAGACGGCGCGCGGTGATCGTTGAACAGACAGTGGGCGGTAAGCATTGAGCGGTAAGCAGACGGTGCACGTTGAGTGGTGAGCGGTGGCCAGACGGCGTGCGGTGAGCGGTGAGCAGACGGGGCGCCCTGAGCGGTCAGCGGTGGCCAGACGGCGTGCGGTGAGCAGTGAGCAGACGGCGCGCCGTGGGCGGTGAGCGGTGGCCGCGCTGTGCGCCTCCGCGCCACCGCGCGGGGTGATGCCGAGGCTCAGGCTCCAGCGGAGGGCTGCAGGTGGCGTTGTGTCGCACCGAGGTCGGGTCGGGAGCGGAAACCTCATTGCTTATTCTGCTGCTTCGATTAGTACGCGCTTGACCAGTCAAGGGTCCTGTTCTGAGCAGCCGCATTGTCCCTTCATTCCCCCTCCAATTTCTGCTGTTTTGTTTGGCCCGTCCGCTCGCACACGTGTTTGTACTGGCATTATAGTCGCGCAGGTGGTGCCGGAGGCTGACCTGGCGTCTGACCTCAGGTTCAGCGGTATCAAGGAGGAGGACATGGAGGGGGTCGACACCACGATCCGGGACGTGCAGGCCGTGCTGCTCAACATGTTCAGCAGCAAGACCATACTGATCGGGCACTCACTCGAGAGCGACTTTAAGGCACTGAAGGTACGGTGCAACGCTTGGTCTCGCATTCCGACAGCAGTTGTGTTTTGTGGCATTCATTCTGGTGGTCCGTTTACTAAGGAATCTTGTCTCGTCTCTTCATAACTGGGCACGGTAATCAGTTACGTAATGATTGCCAAGGTATGCCTCAACATATATGTAGTACCAGTTCATGCATTTTAGATACGTTCTGCAGCGAAATACGCCAGCGGTGGGGGATGTGACGCCGCACCCCCGGCACGAGTGGGGTCTGTTCGATCCCCGCCGGCCGGGACGCTTCGCCTGCCGACACCGGGTCCGGTCCCCGTCCCGCCCCGCCCCGCCCCGCCCCACCCGGCTCTGCTCTGACATACACCGCGTCACCCGCCGTTACAGCTGATTCACTCCACGGTGGTGGACACGAGCGTGGTGTTCCCGCACAAGATGGGTCGGCCTTACAAGCGCGCGCTGCGCAACCTGTGTTCTGACCATCTGAAGCGCATCATCCAGAACGATGGTATGTGCGCGCTGCGTCCTTCCCTTCCCCATCCACTGGTGCCTCGTCTTTTGCGTAGGCATTCTCGGCCGTGTGTTTTAGCGAATGTTTTCGCTATCGCTCGTGAGGGGTAATTCATTTGAGTGCATACAACATCGTGCTGCTGGCGTCCTGAAGATCAGCCGGGAGGTCTGACCTGCCTCGGTCCGTGCTGACCTTACGTGCTCGCCGCAGTTGGAGGTCACGACAGCGCGGAGGACGCCGTCTCCTGCATGGACCTGATGCTCTGGAAGCTGAAGGAGGACGCCAAGTCGCTGCGCTGACGGGGAGGAGACGGCCTGCCATCGGAGCTGGCGCCGGACGCGGAGGAGACATCCGCGGCGTCCGCACGGCGTCGGCGCGACTAGCCGCCGGCAGCCGGCCCGGACGCGGACCGGCCGGCTCGGCGGGCCCGATTGCGCGCCGGCCGCGCCCCGCTGCTCGGTATTTATTGAGTGCGTGTGGTGTGCGCAGGAGCGGTGGTGAGAGGGAGTGTGGTGCGTGCCGTGGTGCGCGCAGGACGGGTCGTGAGAAGCGAGCGTGGGCCGGCGCCCGAGCCGTTGTCGCGCGCGCCTCTACCAGGCCGGATCGTACAAAGTCATTCCATTTGTAGGCGTGTTGTTTTGTACGGGCACCTCGCCGGCTGCCCGGCACGGGGTGACGCGGCGTCCCGGACTGGCCGCAGCGGCTGTGCATTGTGTACGTCATGTGTTGCGCGGCCCCATGGTATGTACATATTGACCTGTTGCTCGTTTGTGCCCGCGCAGGCGACCAATACATTTGCTGAACTGACTCGGAATTATGCGTGAGAACGCCGTCTGTGAGTGACAGGGAGATTAAGAAGGTTCGGTAGGCGCCTGCTGGAGGTCACGGTTAGGATTGAACGTGCGCCAAGTCGCTCCACCACGGAGTGTTTTTCTATCTGGCTCGAACAGTGGTGACGGAAACGTGTGCTTTAGGCTTCACTGTCTCGAACAGTGGCGACGGAAACGTGTGTTTCAGGCTTCACTGGCTCCCTCTCGCCCCCACCCAGATCGCTTCGACGCAGCGTGCATTAACTGCAATGACTAGTCACGTGCAGCGTAAATGTAATGCGTGTCCAACATGAGGGGATGAGAACGCTGCACTGAGAGCGATTGAGCCTCGTTAAGCGGCAATGACATTGCCGACCATAAAGGTCGTGAGCCGCATCACTCTTCTACCAGGGATGTCGCGTGAAAAGTGGAGACAAGATAACGCAATACCATTCGAAACGCCATAGAAACACCGGCGAATCCCTTGGCCAAGCTTAACCCCGCCCGGGACGGAGGCCGTTCACCCCGCCGACCTTGACTCCGGCCGGGAGCGGCGGTCAGCTGTGCCCAGCGTGGCCGGGCCGAACACTGACCTTGGCCCGGGAGCGGCGGTCAGCTGTGCCTAGCGTGGCCGGGCCGAGCGCTGACCTTGACCCGGCGCGGCGTTCAGCTGGCCGGAGCTGCTGACCAGGATAATCCGGAATATGCGTTGCAGCACACCATGCGTTCTTGAGAGCTGACTCGGCAGAGCAGATGCATGGGATGGTTTGCACCGAGATCATCGGCGCGTCTAGATTATAGAAGTGAGGGACATGATTCAAGCTGAACAGTCACAGTTGAAGGAAAATGTTCAAAACTGCGGTGAAAGCAGCGGTAAATCTGCAACAGACTCTGCAGCAGCAAATCCAGGTTATGGAAGAGCGTGAGGAGGAAAAACGATGGGACTGCAATCAATTCCGTAATGCGGCGGTTGCTGACGACCGCCTCAATAATGCGATGAACCGTCTTGACGACACCGATGCTGAGTTCCGGTTGCAGACACTGATCCTGCCTGAGTCAGCCGTCCAAGTACCAAGCGCACCTGAGAAGGACAAAACAGACAGGGACAAGCCAGAAGACGTAACATCTGTCTTAGCACAGATCATCAGACGGTGCCTTCTCAACGTTTGTATTGAGAAACGAGACGTTGTATCCAGCGCTCGGATCCGAAAACCCGCAAGACTGCCAAGTTCTCAGCACACGGAGCGGACGCCGTCCGTGGCGACATCTACCGGACCGCTTTTTGCTGCAGCGCAGGAGAGATCCGGAGAAGCAGCTCTTCGTCAACGAATCTCTCACCGCCCGGAGACAGATCTACCTGCAGGAGCTGCCGACCGTGAAGAAGAAGGGGCCACCCACTCGGTGTACACCCGCGCTGGCGTAGCGTGCTCCCGTCCGACGACTCCCAGCGCAGCCCACGTAAGCTGCGTGGTTACACAGATGGCGCATCGCCACGGCGCTCCGCAGGCGTGTCCCTTGCGGACCGCACTGTGCAGCCCGGTCAAGCCCACGTTGAAACTAGATGAGAATCTAAAAAGCCGACGGGTGGGGAGAAAGTCAAGCATCGGCAGGTGGATGAATCCCGTTTATAAAGTCTTATTCTATGTTCTGTGCAGGTCAGTGGCACCGATTTTCTTTGCGTTGATATGCATGAGAGCGTGGATCTAACCGCTGCATTGAAGGCTTATGTTTTCATTTTTGCGAGTGTGGTATGATGATTTGGACTGGTTTGCTTCAGTATGTGTGAAGGCGAATGGTGTGACGAATTGTGTGAAGAATGGGGGCGGCGGTGGCACCTCTTGCCTGCGCCGCCCCCGCCGGCGCTGCGCCGCGGCCGCCGCCGTCGACTGCGCCAGGAGTCGGCGCGTCGCGAACCGCCCGCGCTGTGGCTGGGGCCACGGGTATAACGCGCGACCGGCGCCTGGCGGCCTGCACCGCAGCCGGCGCGCGCGCGCGGCTCTTGGTACGGCTAAGCGTCGCCGCGCACCGCCGGCGCCACCTGCAGGGCGTGCTGCAGAAACATGGGCAGTGCGCGTGGCCGTGCGTGAGGAGCGCAAGCCGCCGATACGAATCGCGGTCTGGTGCTACCCAACGTCGCTCACTATGCTTGATTTATGTTGTCGCATGGAAGATCTACGGGGCGCTTTGGTGTTTAAGTGGATCTATGAAACTTTGTCTTGCTTCGCCAGTTGCTAGCGTTACTAGCAAATCAGGAATCCTCATGATATCACACGGTTTGTGTTCGCGTTCGTATTTGACATCGGCTGACAATCCACATACATACGTGGCTGGTACGGGCCATTGGTCCGAGGGACAAAAAAGTGTGTAAACAAAAACAACAGCCGAAAGTGATAAGGGATAAAAACACATGCACGCATGCACGCATAAACAGAATGAGACTGCCCTATCGCACCTAAAAGGACCTGACAGCGCGCTTAAGACTTCTTTAATCCAGTCGTCGGACATCCACAGGCAACTCACTAAATGAGCGACGCCTCTCGGCATGCAAAGCACCGCTGTCGTGCCGCCGCGCGCACCACGGGGGGGGGGGGCGCAGGTTATGGCCCATGCGTGTAGTTCGGTCACTGGTCCGTGCGTCAGCGTATGTTTGAAGCAAGCAGGCAAACTCTCAGGTTCACCTCGTTCATGAGCTTTGTGCGCAGCGATAACAGTTTGTACCGCACACATTTGGCGAGGCGTGGCAATGTGCTGGCCATCCTGCGCGCGAGTCACGCGGTCATGTCTTCATAGGCCAGTAACTACTCTGCTACGGAAATTGGCCTCTTGAAAGTCTGACCTCGTTAACAGCTGACCCCTGGCTGTAAACCGAACTGCGGTATCTCGCGCGCATGGTGACTCGACCCTGCACTGTGGACAGCGGCTGTTGTTGCGGGAGGGAATGCTTCGGGGGACGGATACTGATCAGGACGCCGATGCAGTTTTCGCTGTATCACTTACATGTGCGTCCCATCTCAGGTGGCGGTCAAATAGCACATCCAAGTTTTTACGGTCAGGTTTTCCCGAACGGTCTCCCCACTGACCCGTGCGCTGACGGGGGAGAGTTCGAGGGTGCTCTGTCGGGTGCCAAAGGGGAGGAGTTCGGTTTTGGATGCGTTGAGCTTGAGGCCGTGGACGTGGAACCACGATGCGAGGGAGGACTGGGTGGTTGCCATGCGTTGGATGAGGGAAGGAAGGTTGCGTTTAACATCGTTTATGAGGATTCGGGTGTCGTCAGCGTACTGGGCCTCATGAGCGTCCATCGCGTGCAGGCTGAGGTCATTGGTGAAGACTGTGAATAAGGGAGGACCAAGGGCTGATCCCTGGAAGACTCCCATGACATCGGGGAGGGCCTTGGAGACCAAACTATAACCAGAAGAAGAAGAGATGCATACTAACTGGGAATGACCAGAAACATAGGAAAAGAACCAAGCCGAGTGAATGCTATAGAGCTGAAGCTCGGAAATTAGTTGAACATGAGGAACGACGTTGAAACATTAACTGAGATCCAAGAGGCACAGGGGTGAAAGAAGACCACAATCCATTTTGGAAAAGATGCGATTGGTCACGGTAAGCAAAACAGTCTCAGTGGAATGTCGGGACGAAAACCCTGTTGGGATGAGGACAGAGCATGATTGTCGGACATGTAGGTGACACCTGGTGCTGCACCACACGCTCGACAATCTTAACCGTGATAGGGACCATGGGAACAGGACGGTAGTTGGAGACCAGAGCTGGATCGCCGTTTTTCAAAATACGATGAACCAGGGAGTGCTTCCAAGTATCGGGAAAATAGCAGGAGGTGAGGCAGGTGTTGATAATATGAAGAAAAATAGGGCCGATGACGTCAAAACAGAGGAGTAGGATACGAATACAAACGTCATCAGGTCCACACGCCCCATAACGCTTCATGGAGAACGTGACCTCGTGCGGCCCGCCAGGGGTCGTGCCAGTCACTCGGAAACCGCGAGCGCCCACCCTGAGCAGGTGACCTGGGACGTCAAGTGGCTGTCCGGGACCAGCCAGGTTAGCTATAACACTTCAGGTGGCTGTCCGGGACCAGCCAGGTCAGCTGTAACACTTCAGGTGGCTGTCCGGGACCAGCCAGGTTAGCTGTAACACTTCAGGTGGCTGTCCGGGACCAGCCCGGTTGGCTGTAACACTTCAGGTGGCTGTCCGGGACCAGCCAGGTTAGCTGTAACACGGCGGCCGACATTGACCCAGTAATCAGTCATCTCGTCCGGAGTCGCAGCTGGGAGGCTGTGAGCACTACGCCCTTAACAGCGGGCGAATAATGCGGTACAGAGAACCGCTCCCCTGCTCACGCAGCCCCCCCTCAGTATCCTCCCGGCAGTCACGCCTGATCACCGACCTCACCCTCCGGTCCAGTTCGCGGAAAGCCGGCGATCTCCCCTCGCGACGCAACACGCCCCTCCGCTGTGCCATGGTTCAAAGTTCAAGGGTCACCGGGCTGACAGCTGCTGCGCATGGATTCCTCAATGACATCAGTGTGATCGGAGCGTGTTTGTCGATGATCGGTATAAGACAGTCAAGCAAATGGGACCACATATCAACGGCTAATGGACGCCTGAAAACATCGGACCAGTCGGCATGGTGGAAATCACAAAGCAAACAAACGTGGTCATTTCGTTTCAACGGTCAGTATGGATACGGAGAGGCTGAACACGGTACTTTGGCAAAACTAAGAGCATGCAAACAAAATGGTGAGGGCTAAAAGCGCGGTGAAAGCTCCAACACGCTGAACGACGTTATCTAAATTAAAAATAACCACGTCTAAAAGCAACCCGGAGGAAAAAGTGAACTCTCTGACAAACTGGTGTAGATGAAGCGATCGGAGCATCTCATTTAACAGGTCCTTTGCAGCGTTACTAGCGGTGTTCAGTAAATTACGATTCAAATCACCCATGATGACGATCGGTCCGAAGTGTTGTAGAAGTACTCCCTCGATATTGCAGCTTCAGTTCATTGAAGTCCGCCTGGAGGGCAGCCACGGCGCGGCGCGGGGACCGGTGAACCGCAGCCACAGTAAAATGCAGACCGGACTCTGATCTCACGCGCATCCAGAGGGACTCCAGCCAACAGTCCCGACACTCAGATGCCGGCTGTGTGAGAACGGTGGCTTTGTAGCAGTCACGGCTCAAGATCGCCGCGCCTCCATAGCCGACCCCTCCTGGCCGGTCCGGACGGTGCAGCGCATAGCCGGGGACTGTGACCAGCCTGGACGCAGTGAAGGACCGGAGCCACGCCTCGATGATCACGCAAAAGCCGTAATGTAGCCGGTTCAGATGGTCATGCTGCAGTGGAACCATCTTCAGCAGCAGGGACTGGATGTTGAACAGTCCCTCCAGCAGGTTCCGACGACGGCCGTCCGGGGAAGAGCGCCGCCGCACCTGACCGCCCGTGCAGCCCCGGCGCCTGGTGCCGGCACCACGGCTGCTGCGTCGGGCAGCGCGAGCCGCCGCAGGACACTCACGGTCAAGGTCACCGTGGCCGGAGTGAGGCACGAGGTCGCCCCGAGATCGGCCAGCGCGTCAAGACCGATGGGCTGGAGGGTCGCTACCGGACGGCGCCAGTGACGATAGTGCGGGTCCGAACCGGGAAAGTGGCTGTGATGCTGGTCTCGCAGATGTTACGAGCAGGTAGGCTGACACCAGCAGCACCAGATGGCTGGCACCAAGATTGCGATGCATCTTGGCCGCGGCAGAAGTCGACCGTTCCGATGGTTGACGGCACGCACGCAGGTTCACGGCACGCCACGTCGCGTGTATGTGTGTGTGTGTGTGTGTGTGTGTGTGTGTGTGTGTGTGTGTGTGTGTGTGTGTGTGTGTGTGTGTGTGTGCGCGTGCGTGCGTGCGTGCGTGCGTGCATGCGTGCGTGCGTGTGTGTGTGTGTGTGCGTGCGTGCGTGCGTGCGTGCGTGCGTGCGTGCGTGCGTGCGTGCGTGCGTGCGTGCGTGCGTGGTGTGTGTGTGTGTGTGTGTGTGTGTGTGTGTGTGTGTGTGTGTGTGTGTGTGTGTGTGTGTGTGTGTGTGTGTGTGTGTCATTGGGGCTTTACGACGCAGCTCAGCTGCTGAGGCTGTATGGCGTCGCCTGCCTCTCACCCTTGCAGGAAGGGCGGGCACCAAGGGGAATCGAACCCCGTGCCTCTGCCACGTCACGTCATGAATCCACGACGCCACGTCACGCAGGTCATCAGCTCTCGCACAACAGTCGCTGGCAGGCAGGCAGGACGCGGCACAGTGTGGTGAGGCAGGAAGGAGAGGAGCTCCCGGCACCGCAGCTGACTGGGGGTGCGGCGCGCGGGGAACTGATTCTTTTATTTTGTTTTTGGGAACTGATTCTTTTATTATATCTTATTGGGTTTAGTATACACTGAATAAGTAAGATACGAATTTGCTCTATGAATACACGTGGCCTGGTGCCAAACGGAAAGGCGTCTACAACGTCCTACGCGGCAGTGATGCTCAAGTTATATTGTTGTAAGATATACATGGCATGATAGGAAGAGAGGCCTTCTTTTGCAACAACTGTGGGACTGACGTTGTTTTGGCACTGTTTACGAACAATGCTAGAGGAGTGACAATTATGACAAATAAGGTACATCATCAGTTAAGCAGCATATTGATTGGCGAGGGAGGAAATGACATCACATGCGCAAGAGTTAAACAGACTTCCGAAATGATCATTTCCAGCATATATGCGTCGAATCGGGACACTCGGAGCTGTTTCCAGGCTGGTGAAGAATATTTGGACCAGGTAGAAAGCAATACTCCAACTGTGCTAGGCTGGGACTGGAATTTGGCTTTTCATTATGAACAAGATACGCGATATACCACTATGCACGGCAAAACAACGCGAGGGCCCAGTGCAGAGTGATTAACATGATTCAAAGTTATCATTGTGTGGTTGTTCGAATTCAAAACAAGTAGAAATGTAAACGTTAGCATGCTCGAGAATTAGTCAAATGTAATCGAGAAAAAACAATGATTCAAAGTAATGGCCTGGTTGGCGTATTTATTGAATGGTGTCCGACAGCGAGGATGTTTGCGTGGAAGCTCAGAAACCATGAATCAAACAAGCTAGACTGGAATTCTTATCGGCATGAGCAGCCTTAAACGGTTTGATTATCAACTGAATTTAAACCCCGTCACTGAACTGGCCATTCAATGATGACGTTTGATGTTAGCATTGTCCATCAGGCGAGAGGTCGAGGGTTATTCAAATTTAGCGTGTCACTGTAAAAATATAGATAGCCTATCAACGTGGTGAAGACGACGATAAGAGAAACCTTGACACACTGTGCAGCACCGGTATATGACATAGGCTTCTTGGAGACCTTAACTGAAATTGATCGCTTGCTTGATGTTTCATTCCCCATTGCAGGAACTGTTTCACATATGTATGGGGTTTTGGACTGAAATAGTCATCTTGAAGAGCATTCAGTGCAGTTCATAGCCATGCCCTTCTTAAGATCTAGTCCATTCTGCTTACTGAGCTGCAAGCCCCCGAAGATGTGCAAATTATTTCGCAAAGGCTATTTCAATGTCACCCAGGCATCCATGACGCCATAGTTTTTTATGAATTCATTCCGACTAGTTTGCACGGATGACTTCGCGTTCAGAGTACCTGCTAAGCATAGCTTGTTGCGTGTACCCCGAACCCACCAGCCAAGTCGTGCCGTACAGTTCAGCGGATAATTTTACTCTGCCCTTTCGCCAGACAGGAATGCGAGGTTTTTTCGTGACGCACAACGCTGCGGCACGGCCTAGTGCCTAGGTCGACCCTCGTTGGCCACTTGCCAACTGACCTTTTCATGTCAGTCGGGTCAAATAATGCGCCCACTCTGGGACTCCTACCAGTGCCGCTGGATTACGAGTCCAGCATATTTCCCCTAGATCACGGAGGCGGCAGATATAGCATCATTCAAATCCTGCGAATCCATGAGCCATGCGGTGATCAAAACCAAGAAAAATATAAATGTCGGGTCGCTTAAGTTCGGCGTTTGTTGAACGCAATTTCCAGATGTAACGGCCGTCGGTTAGCTGGCAATCGATGTTGTGCAGGCACGATAACGTAATCAAATGATGATGCGTTAAGGAGCATATTTACAAAACAATAAATAATTCCTAATCTGAAAAATCAATTAAATGAGCAGCCAACGAATTCGCATGCAGATGACCTTGACACGAAATGCGCTGAGTTAGAACAGCTACGCAAGCCAGCAATGGAAGGGCCGATAAATAGGTCTCGAGCCAAATGGTACGAGGCTGAAGGGAGAGAGCTATTAGGTATTTTTTCAATCTATAGAAGCGTAACTACACTAGCAAACATATTCCGCCCCTGAAATATATCCAAGGTATTGAGGCGACTGATCAAAGGAAATATTACACATACGTAAAGAGCACTTTAACAACATTTTCAGAAAGTACGACTGTGATGAAATTCCCGGCAATTTTTCGGCCGGCTTAAATCTGGCACGCGTAAGTGAGCAAGAGGCAAGCGAAATTGGGAAACCTGTGGAAATGGATGAGTTGAGTAAGGTGTTAAAGGAAATGCAGAACAAGCTTCTACGTAGCGACGGGCTCCCACCAGAATTTTACAACTTACTTGGGCTGACATCAAAGAATTTATTTTCGGGATGTTTAAGGAATGCTTCGACACCGGATAATTGCTGCGTACGCTGCGTGGTGGCATTATCACACTTCTGCCGCAAGAAATATGATAAGCTTTCGCACAGCGGTGGCGCTATTGATTACCTGTTCTAAGACCGATGTCGGGATTATGACCAATATGTTTAAGCAGGCAGTTTCTAAGCTGACTGATAGATGTTAGGTTTCATCAACGACAGAGTGATAGGAGAAAATACGAAACTTATGTCAGATATAGTTCAGCACCTTAAGCAGAATCGGAGGACTGCATTGTTTGTGAGTCTGGACATCGAGAGGTATTCGGCTCCGTGAGTTGGAGGCTAATCAAGGCCACCTGACCAATGCCTTCCACCACAAGTCATCGGCTGGTTAAGCGTACTGTACGAGGGCTCAGCGGCCAGAGCTTTGTACAATGGACGCCTGCCACGGCCAATTCGTCTGTACAGGCTGTGCAGACAAGGTGATCATTTTGAACTGTTATTTACCTTTGCTGGTGATGGAAAGCTCAACCTCGATTATTCACTCAAAGCATTCCTATTATTCAAAGAGTAGAAATAGCAGAGTTTGAATGCAAAGTATCATGCTGCTGCGATGATACTCTGTGCATGCTGTACGGCTCGTTGAACAATTGTAGGGCTATTTGACGTGTAGGGCTATTGGAGTCTTACCCAATTTTCGGGACTGGCACCAAACATCGATAAAATACAAGCAAGGTGGGTAGGTAATAACGCAAAAGAAAATGAGACTTTATTCCGTAATTTGACAATAATCGGGTGAAGAGAACGAAGGCACTTGAGACGGTCTCCGAAAACAACGATCAGGCTATGTGCACTAACTTTGGTATTCAGAGGTAACGAAATTCGCAAGACGAGAGAGAGCCAGATCTAGCGTGGCAAAGGTCTTGGAACCGTGGGCGATTTGCTTGATAGTAAAGGTTTGCTGATGAGTTTCAGACAAGTAAAAAATGTGCATAGTATAAACGGTACTTTGCGGATTACTCAGGCCTTCATAATAGCTTACCGGGCGCATGGGCTTACGTTGGAAAGGAGAACCTGCCACCACCCGTTATTCATCCATCGGTTTAGTTCATTTTGTCATGCTCCAAGGGGGGGGGGGGAAATACGTGCATATTGTACTTGTGAGTTACAATATTCAGGGGCATGAATACAGATGAGAAGGCAAATGGGAAGAAAGACATGGCGACCCCATTTGCTGGTATGCCGCTCATCAGAATATCATTAAAGCTACGGTAAGTCCATCACGCAGGACGCTGCTTTATAGGACAATAACAAGGACCCATGTAACAAGCAGTCTTCTGCGTCATACGGGTACTTGGAAATGGCGGAAAGCAGCAGCTGGATTGTGTGCACTACAATAATGTTTGGGAGACTATTGAACGTGCATTTTGGAACTGTTCGACAGTTCGACAACGTGGGCAAAAAACAGGATCGCGTTTGTTAGAAATCAGGATCATGACTGAATTCAGCAAATGAACAATGGTGCTGGGAACAGCTAAAGACCAAATGACGGATCATCTGGATGCATGTGCCAAAATCATAATCAGAGGATTTCTTGTATCTCAATCGTGTTCTTTCTTTGCTTGAAAAGGATAAACAAACATAACGGCTAATTGTGACATTTAATGGAAACTTGACTCAGCACGAAAGACAATGGACAAACCTGAGACGGGAACATGTCTGAGACGTCTGTCGAGGCTTTTTGTAAAATGTTTCTAGAACGACTCAAAACGGACAAGTTATCAAATTGCATTATTCTCTTTGAACTAATTTATTGGTGTGCCCATTCGTAATGATTTCATAGTATGTGTATTTGTATTTGCCACGCGTGTGGATCCAGGACTTCGCCAAGGGAGGGCCACGCTTCACTGCGGTACCCCTGAAGCTGGTATTCCCCGTCACAAACGATCCCGGATTTCGGCCACTTTGTTTTTAGATTCTTATTGTTTAATCAATAGCATTTCTCCCAGCGGAATGGTCGACCGGATTTAGTTCACCTCATTTCTAGATGTAAATTTTCTTTTTATTTACATTTTTGTTATTTGTTTGGCGTCGTTTGTGATGCCCCTGAACTTAGGCGCGTCTTGAAAATAAAGATTGTGTGGACCCGAAATGAGGGCTGTGATGCCCCTTCACCACGGTATTTTGCTCCCTGAAACGGGGGTGGGGGGGGGGGGGAGGAGGGCATGGGGCTATGCCTTCCCCTGTCACTAATTCTCCATGCCCTGTTGTTGAGTGGAAATGTCGGATATTCTCTTTGCTGCCTCTCTTTAACTGAATTGTAATTTTTAGCAGGTCGTCGAATTCAGTTACCGCCACGACAGAAAACCATGGGAATATCATTTCAAAAGTTTTATTAGGCGCCAAGTTGGAACACTATACAGCACAACCTTGAACACACAAAATACATAGCAAAACATCACAGGCCTTGCTGAGGCGGCACAAGCGGCGGTCATATCAGTGAAACGTGGGGCGAGATCAGCTCGTCTCCCTGCGCAACGCACACCAGACACACTACCGGAAACGCTGCAGCATCTCTTCCTCCCGCTGGAAGGCAGCCTGAAACAGAACAGATACAGGTGTTAAAGCTGTAAAGCTTGATGGAATACTCTGTGTATGCGTTCGAGAAAACCGGCAAACGATACAGCATGGGGGATTGTTTAGAAGGGGCACAATTCCTGGATAAAGAATGGCGGTTTCAGTAAAAAGGCATGGAATAAATAAAAAAGGCATGCTTAGCATATGACAAACCAAAGACCAGGTGAAGGAACTCAAATTATTCAAATTTGTGCGTGTTACGAATCATTCTCAAATGTAGCCGTGCGATGGGGCAATAAACCTAATCTAGGTGAACTTTAATAGACAGGTACCTTATTAGAATGCTCACATCTCTGCATTTGTTGATATCTGAGCAGTTTTGTGCTACATATTTGCAAGTTTCGGCAATTTGTGCGATAACACGCTCTAATTTAAGGGACAAACATGGTAGGGGTGAAGAAAGGGAGCAGCAGGGGGACAATATTAAGGGAGGGGGCTAAAGCTCTTCCAGATACATGCAAAGCTCCACCAATAAGTAAAGAGCCGCAAACGGACAGGTAGAAAACGGATGCAAATCGACTGCCTTTTTGCAAGTTGTGGGTGTCCTAACCCGTCAAAGGTGAGGATGAGGTGACATTAGCTAACACAACGGGGCCGCAAATTGCGCGCGAGCCATTGCAAGCCCATGCACAGAATGAATCACCATGATGGACGCCGTTTGAAAACAAAGACGCCGAAAGAAACAACTACTCGTTTGGGCCAGAACATTCAGCTGTATTGCAATAAGCACATAAGGACACAGTCGTACGTCTGCGTACAGATGTCGTAAGACGCCCCATACACGCACCTTTATATGCGGACTCGTGTGCGTTCACGTACACATACCTTAAAGCTATTGTAAGCTTTACGATGCGTCTCCTTCAGAACGGTCCGATCATGGAGTGTCAGGCCGTTCTCCTCCAGGCGGGAGGCGACGTCCGCCATGAGGCCCCGCACCTCCAAGAACGAGAGCTTTGGGATACGGAGCCTCCTCTTGGCCTTGAGGGGCGCAGGTCGGGCCCGTCCTCCGCTGGTGGTCGTCGTCACCGGCGGGGTCGCCACAGGTGTGGTCGTCACCAGCTTTCTCTTCTGCCCCGCCTGTGGTGACCTCGTCGTCACCGGCGGGGTGGTCACCGGCGGGGTCGTCACCGGCGGGGTCGTCACCGGCGGGGTCGCCACCGGCAGGGTCGTCACCAGCGGGGTCGTCACCGGCGGGGTCGTCACCGGCGGGGTGGCCACCGGCGGGATCGCCGCAGACGGGGTCGTCACCGGCGCGGTGGCCACCGGCGGGGTCGTCACCGGCGGGATCGCCGCAGACGGGGTCGTCATCGGCGCGGTGGCCACCGGCGGGGCAGCTGCAGCCGGGGTCGTCACCGGCGGGGCAGCTGCAGCCTCTTCACAAAGGCTGCTGTCGCCTGAGCCTGTCGAACAGAAACACACGTTTAAACGAAAAACAGCGTGGAATGAGGCTGCGCTATACTCTCGACGCCGTGCTGGCACGACCTGCGACGGCAGGGTGGTGCAAATGCTTGATGATCAATATTTGCGCTAGTGGTCACATTATGGCTTATCGCTGAACGGCGGAAATCTGTAAACGTCGACGTGCCTTTGACAACACTTTTCATTTTCCACATGCAAGCTGCAGACAAAATTTCATCTGTCACTGAACAAGTTACTTACTGAGACGAGTAATTCCTTTTTAGAGCGAGACAAGCTTTCCCTGCTGTGCCGAGCAATATTTCACGCGAGGGGCTGCGGCTCTGGTGAGCTTCATTTGACACACGTGGCCAAGTCAAGGAAACGAAATGCATGCTGATTGCTAGTTCCGTTCGCATAGAAGGTTGTGATAAACTAATTGAAATCGCGTTGCGTGATGGAACTGGGATAGCACAAGAGGTCCAAGACATCTCCGCCCCATCACGTACCAAAAGACGGCTGAAGAGCACAGGCGAACATCTCTGGCTCCCGGACGTAGTACAGCACCTCCTCGATGAAGCCATCAAAAAGCTTGTATTCCTGGAAAACGGCATTGCTTTAGGATTGCTATTGGGTTGTCGCTGACACTCGCATGTGAAACAGGCCCAGCCCAGCTTCACGTGCTGCCCATCATGCAGCATCCGCCGCTTCAAGCGTCAGTGATGCGCACCGCAACGAGCAATGCTGAGGATGAATACATGTATGCTCCACATCCCCAGATAGCAATGACGGCGATTCGGTGTTTTCAGACACATCGGCTGCGCGTGGTCATACAGCGCCCATGTTTTCAAATGACCTCAAGCGCCTCAGTGATTCAGATCAGGTAGCAGGACCGGATGCATGATAAGTATTTCGTAACGCGCAGTGCAGTCTCTTTAATGGCAAGCTTCTTTGGACTCGAAATGCTAATTGTTAAGGCTTCCTGAAAACCGCACAGTATCGATAGTGCTATGGAGACAGGGTATCATTGCCTGGGAAATCGCTTCATTAATTGACTCAACTGGCATTAATGCCATAATGCGTTGTGGTCTCTGAGCGTCGTAGTCCTATTGGCAACCAGGTCAAGCAATACTGGAACTACCACATTATCTCGTCCATATGCCTGCACGGATCGTGACGAGCACGTCATTGCAGTTATACCACGTTCTTGTAGCAATCTCACAGAACTGCAAGAGAGAAAGAAGCGCCGGGCGTCGTTGCCAATGGGGTTTTGTGACGAGCTTATGCACTGAGACCACATGTCACCGCCTGTCTTGGCAGAAATGGTCTCACTTTGGCAGAAATGATGGTCACCGTGTGGAAACAGACTCCGTTCCTCTGGTTTGCCAAACGGGAGCTTAAAGCAACCATGAATGCCTAGAACGGCGGTTGACGGTTTCGTGATCATGTGCCTGTTCAGTCATTTCATGTTTGCTGTACTTTCTGATTTGGTTCCATGGGATCTCAGATTTGGTTCCAAGTCTTTCTGATAGTGTTGCCATGAAAAAGTGCGAATGTTCATTGGAAAGTCAGCTTTGTACAGCACAGGTAGGTATCACGACTTTTAATGTTATGCTGAACCACAACTATGCAATTAAACCTTTCAGCTCGGCCAACGCCCGGTTATCCATGTTCTCTCGAGGACTGTTGAGAGCCCAAACCACCCGGACGGTTGGAACGGTGAAGAAACGAACCAACTGAGCACGGCTCAGAATAGACTGAATACGGCTCAGAACCGACTGAACACGGCTCAGAACCGACTGAATACGGCTCAGAACCGACTGAGCACGGCTCAGGAGCCGTTTTAAGTACAATCGCTTACCTCCAGAAGTTCGCTGACGTCAAAGGTGATGTCCGGCAGGGAGTTCATGGCTTCAGACATGGTCACTGGATCACTCACACGGCAATGCTTCCCTGTCGTCACCACTGGAGGAACTGACCCCCCGGACCCCTTCGAACCCCTCGAAGCACAGGTTTACCCGCTAGCTATACCGCAAAGCGTTGAATGCGGGTGGCCAGGGCTCGGGCACATCCGACGTGTTAATTGCTCGTCCGCTAATCCTCACTGACGAGCGGATATTCCGGTGACAAGGTGCGAAAACGGCGGTGTGACTTACAGAGGCAAGGATTAGTAACCGAGGGGACCCTCTCGAGGGTGCGAGTGCTGATGATTCTATCTTCTGACAGGAAGTGCGCTAAGAGCCTTCACGTGGGATCATATTCTTATGTCAAATACCGCCCAACACCCACACTGTGAATGAAGCTAACGCAGCTTCAGGTGAAAATAATTAAGAGTCGGACGACTTTTTGGACACGTGAAAGCTGACGATAAAGTCAAAACACCACATGCGCTGTTGATAACAACCTCGGAATCTGGGGCTCGGTCAGTCCTGGCGGCGCAGGCTTGTTCTCATCAGCTTGCATTCCAACAGCAATTTGCACACCACTGCGGGATGGAAGCGATGCCGGTTTCGGGGAGATTTCTGAAGTCATATCCACATACCATTTTTGCACAAATTTAACGAAGAACTCTGCGCTTATGTCGCCCAGCATTGCGACAGTCACGCATTTCTTTGTCTGTTTTGCTTTTTCCTCCTTCTAAGAGCTGGAGCTGGACATCCTTTGAATGCGCGGGTACTGACCATAGGTGAAACTTTTATGTTTGGCATTTAAAATTAGGCTGATGCCGATTGCGAGACGCATGGCTCGCGGGGCGACGTAAAGGCTTTGAACCCTTGCGCTGAGGAGTGCTCTCCGGTCTCTCTCTCTCTCTCTCTCTCTCTCTCTCTCTCTCTCTCTCTCTCTCTCTCTCTCTCTCTCTCTCTCTCTCTCTCTCTCTCTCTCTCTCTCTCTCTCTCTCTCTCTCTCTCTCTCGCAACAAACAGCCTGCTCATACACCAGTGAAGTATGGGGGCTGACCATGCAAGCTAACTCGGCCGCCCGTTCACATAGAATGCCATTCGTGGTGAGGGCTGGACGCGGGTCTCATTGGGTCTCCCTAGACGTCGTGGCCCCCGCCTTTTCAGCATCAGTTGAACACTTGTGAATCTGCTAACGTCTGTTCGTTGTATAACGGTCTGCCTGCTCAGGGAGCGACTAACCGTATTTCTGCTATGAATATTCTGCACTTCGCTGACCAATTGTCCCGCGTTGTCTGGTTGCGTCGTATTTCATTCTACCTGGAGCTCATTCTGATTACGCTTGTCACCCACCTGTTATTGGCTATGGAATGTGTCGCTTATATTGCTCGTTATACCTCCGACGTCCGACTCGGGACTGCCTCTGCCGTGCATTCTGGCCACAATGTCGGGATGCCAGTTCAGCCCACCCTCTGTGGCAGACTGCTTTCACATACAGCGTTCGGTACAGCTGCTGGTTGAGCTGTTCGTTGATAAAGGCGTCGGATACCTAGAGACGTAAGTTTTCTGACCGCCAACCCGCAAACATTTGGCCGCGAAAAAAACTCGCGAGCTTTTAACCGGGATATGGGCTAGGCTTGGTGGGCTTTTGAGGGTGGAATATTTGAGTAAGCAAAATTCATACATTTTCCCTAGCATTTAGGCGTTAAAAGCATGGATAATTTGAGTGTATTGTCATTTATGCTTGAAGAGCAATTTTACTTTCGGGCTTTACTCTTACATATGATACCATTCACCATTTTTATGATGATCAACAGTTTCAACATATAGGTCTAATAAGGAATTTTTCATGTTTGCTTTTTCAATGTCTTCTTATATCTATATCTGGATACAGCTCATTGTCAGCAACTCAAGCTCAAAATACGTCAGTAAAATATTCGAGGTAGATCGAAAATTGCAGTCATTATTAAGCAATCCGAAACAGGAACAGAGATCCTAAACATGTTTATCTAAATTTTGGTCTGTGCACAGCCATTTTGTCTCGGCATTTGGCAATACCTCGGGCTATTGTGTGTTGTTTGAGTGGCAAAGGTCCGTGGACAAAATGCTTTTGCTATCCCTGCTTGTACGCAGCATCACAAACGGCACTGTGGCGCTGTATTAGGGGACGGCCAACGGCGGACAAAAATAATGACAGCGCCTGAGATAAGCACCATTGAACGCTCTAGGACACCAATTCGTACGTTTAGAAAGCAGCCCGGGCGTATAATTCACCCTGCGTTTTTTTAACTGATATTTGGAACGGATTCAGACTTGCCACACCCCCGAACTGGAGCAGGAACTTAGTGGTCGAACTCGAAGAGCAAAGGCAGAATCTTTTCTACGTTTGTTGTTACTGTCAGTCTGTTTAGAGAACAATCACAAAGCTATATGGATGAAATATACGCTCCGGTCTAATTTTCGAACGGTACGACTTGACAGAAAGACTTTTAAAAAGTTATTTGGCGACGGTCGTTCTCGTGCGTCCGGCGCCCGCTGCCCAGTGTATCTGCAGCGGCCAACGCCGTTCTGTTTTGCGGCAACCGCAACCCCGGCAATAGCTGTTCATGCTGCTGAGATTATGAGCATACAGGCTCAAAACTCTTTTGGGCAATTTATCACACCAATCGATTTTTTCAAACACATAGACATTCTCAAGTAAACGTACGTACGTAAGTAAACGCGCGGCAGCGGAAGGGCCCCAACAATAGCCTAGGGCCCTCCGGGCGTATGCAAAAAAGTAAGTGTAGTGTGGAGTGCCCCTTAACGATCGCATTGACCCTGAGGTGGGCATATAGCCCCCCCCCCCCTTCCGGATACAGTTAAGGGCCTCTGTACAGCGTGATGAGCCTTATGATGTCTCAAACGTCAGTGATCATCACACTCATCCTTCTCGATCAGTGAAGAATAAGCTTGATCTGCTCGTAAGCCATTCGCTCTCGCTTGCGACTGTTCTTGGACGCATGGAAGCTTAAAGACGTCCAGTTTTGTTGCATTTTGCGTTAAAAAATGCATATATTCGGCTGGTTTTGGGCCCCTTCGAATACCATGTTGCCCTTCGGGGCCCAAGGGAACCATGACTCCATGCCCCTTTCTGGATCCGCTCCTGATTTGTCAAATGTGTGTATGGTGTGCCACATGTAAAATAGATGCCTATAAAATTCCTGAAGCACAAAGTGTTTCAAGAAAGCCCTTTTCCCGTGTTGTTGTTCACTTCTGTTCTGGAAGCAATACGTGACAAGAGGGTAACACCACCTTTTCATTTTAAGTGGCCTTGCGGTTGGATTGGTCCGATGATAGTGTTTGTGTTCATGTGAGCATGCATGCGTTTTTGTGTGCGTGTGTGCTGGTGTTGGGTGTGGGGGGGGGTGTGGGTGGGTGTGGGTGTGGGTGTGGGGGGGGGTGTGTGGGTGTGGGGGGGGGGTGTATGCATGCGTACGTGTGCACATGTGCGTGTGCATACGTGTTTGGGCGTGTGTCTGCGGGTCTAAATAACTATGCCCCACCGCCATTCTGTTGCGCTTTTACAGCTGGAACCCCATCGCAGGCCGTCACGTCACGCCGTCATAGTTTGCGCTTGATGATCAGCGCAATAGATCTCTCACCATATAGGGCCAGAGATAAAACCTGACATTTTCAGGGTTAGTGTGTATTATGTACTTTCCAGGGTCAGAAACCTGGTGATAATGGGTGGGAGGAGAGCAAATGATTTTACAGTGTCGTTGTTACAGGTCCTTTATAGCAAGTTTTCCAGGACCAGCGCCTGTGACACGCTCGTGGAAATTCCTTTGTCTGTCGCTTACAGCAGGCTGCCGAAAACATCGAGGATCAGTGCATGAACCTTCCATTCATGGCTACATAAACGTGTTTCTTCTGCTATGTAAGCCGGCAATCATTCGTGAACCACAGTTGATCAGTACACCAGAAGCAAAACGCATTTCCAATGCCTCAGAGCCTTCTGTTTCCTCCATTCAATCCGATGTTCTTAAAAGAAGTCAAGCCATTCACTGCAGCGCAATCGGGACGACACGAAGCTCGGCAACTCAACCATGCGGATATGGAGACCGTGCTAGAATTACTGGGGAACAACCGCTAAGCCGCGTGGTTTGAAACATGTTAGAGTCCCTGCCATAGAGTCCCCGTCATGAGAGGCCCGTTCGTGAGAGGCCCTGTCGTGAGAGGTCCTGTCGCCAGAGGCCCTGTCGTGGAAGGCCCTGTCGTGAGAGTGAGAGGCCATTTTTTGAAAGGCCCTGGCATAAAAGGCCCCTTGAGGCCCTGCCGTGAGAGGCCTTGCCGTGAGAGGTCCTATCATCAGAGGCAAAAGGTCTGAGGTGAGAAACTGTCGCTCTTCACTGTAGAGCGTCCCGCCCAAACACTAACGTGGACGAACAACGAACTGACCGACTGAGGTCAAGCTATGCATTTTCAATAAGTCTGATTCAATAATAAGTCACACATCCATCCGTTGCATTCAACCTTACGTTGAGGTAGACAACCTGAAGGTTTAACCGAGTGCGCCGCTTTGTCGCGAGGTTCAGAAGCCGACGTCTACGACGTCACCGAGTGACGAACGGCTCTCGGGATGCCGTCGGTGGGTGGGAGGGGGAGGAAGGGGGGGGGGGGGGGCGTGGCTAGCAGGCGGTGGCGTTCCCCGCGGTCAGTCCTGCGAAGAAGCAGCGCTGACGAGCACCGGCCGACCCCGCCCCGCCCAGCCGCCGCCATGTCCTGCTGGTCCGAGAACTACCACTTCATCAAGGAGGTGTACGACTTCCGCGTGGCGGAGATGAACAAGTGGATGGACGCGCTGGAGGAGAGCAGCAAGAAGCTCATCACCAACAAGGTCTATACGTCGCGCGAGTTCCGCAGGATGCGGGACCAGTTCAGGGTAAGTTGGGGCGTCGGCACGCCGTGCTCGAGCAAGCATAGAAATGTAACAGCAGAGGGGCTCGCAGACAAGCCGTTGGCGGGAGAAATAAGAACGGCTACAGATAGCGACAGTTCGCAAGCAAACCCGGGCATCAAGTTTGGGAACAACGAGCTGTTTTTTTTATCCCATTCGCTGGCTTCAAATGAAGAACATGTAGGAATAAGGGCTGCTGCTGTGAGAAGGTCTCGGGCGCTTACAGGGTGTACACACTCATAAACGTAATTTATTAAGTGTCCACAGACAATGGTTTACAGTGCTGACTTACAGCATTGGCTGAACTATGAGTGTGCAACATGTAACCCTGGCTGTCCGGCTTCCCGCCGGACATCTTTCTTGCTTATGCAACAAGAGCCCCACAACGCACTGTCCTGAGGCCTTTCGTGCGTTCAGATGAACACCTCAGCAACTTCCCAAAAACTGAAGCTCAAGGAATGGAGCCATGTCATAATGGCGAAGTAAGTTTGAAAAGTAATGCTGCTTTTGCCTCCTCTAGACATCGAGCCTTGCAGACCAACGAAGGCAATGCAAGGGTGCCGCTAGATCATTTAGAACCACTTAATGCTATCAAGGTCTGGCGGGCTCATGTGAGTAAGGTATGTACAACATAATTCAGAGTACCATTGATATGCATATGCACATTCTCTGCTGTATATTCAAAGCTATATTCTGTAAGCCCTCCTGATTCTGCGTGAAAGGGCGACCTGCAAGCTTGTATCATGTTACATTGTGAATTAGTGGGGAAATTTTACCGCGTGAGTTGCCATGAGCTTATTTTACAACAGCCAGTGAGAGGTAAAATGAACAATTTGGTGGTCTGCGGGTACATCTACCCTCACTTTGCTATTCAAAGCTCTGTGGTTATCTACTTCATCGCAAAAGATCATGTCATCAGAGCTAGGGCAGAACTAGGGCAGAACTTGTTTCCACTTGCCAACGGTGCCGTCGTCACTCATCCCCATGACGACGAGAGCGATTTTCGCGAGGAAACAAACGATTATCTGTTCATTGCTGTCTGAATGTGCCGATCGGTTCGATGAAATGGAATGAGCCGGAGCAATTCGCCGATTGGTTGTGAGGATAGCGGCGTAGAATAAAAAGCCCCTGTAAGCCACGTGCGCGAGGATGATGACGCCACTGTTAGGATGAGAGCTAACGTATATCTCGTTGCAACAGATGAAGTTAGAATAAGATGTCCGACAGTGTGGAAAGCATATTTTCAGCGCCTGTTTATCCTTTTCGGTCCGATTTTCAAAAGTGTGGTTGTTTTCGTCGTCGCAAGGTTCGCTGGTCTGCAAATAAACTTGTAGTTGGCGCAAGCTGCGCACAAGTGGCGCACGCTCGCCGAGGTGTTCTCCGAATGGGATAGTAGGTGAGGAGAGCATCCAATCTGTGCAGACCTTGTTCCTAGCAACACCCGACTACAATAACTCTGCGAGCGTTTAACCTTACGCTTTATTAGCAGCACTGACGTGATGGATGTAGACATATCTGAGCTTACAACACTTGCCTATGCAAAATGGGACGTACTTAAATGCTTGGCATAACTTGTCAGCACACCAAAGTGCCAACCTGTCTAGGCTGTCCAACCCCGCTGCCTAATAAGAGGTGGCTGTATATGACGGCCATTCACGTCCAACATGAGATATGCCACCGTAAGTTTAGCGGGCCTTTTGAGAACTAAATCACATAAGACTTATGATACCGATTGATCACACCCGGAACGCGGTATATATCACTTTTCGGACATCTTGTCTGCCATACAGTTCGTCATTAATGGTGTGGGGCATGCCCACCATTAACTGTCGCAGCAACTGTTGTTGAACGCGACTTTATTATCATTTCATTAAGCTTGGATATATTTAGTGTTAAGGCCTAGGTAACTAACATGGTGTTCCGGAATGTCTTTTATGCTTTTATGAATCGTGATGCATGCACGTTTGCGTATCCCCAACAAGTCTGCATTGATGGGGATCATATCATAATAAGGAATCCAAGATAGTACATAAGTGAATGTCTGAGCGAATTGGGTAGCACGAGTGCACACTACTTCTCGGGGGTATGCCTGACATGAATTCAATATACATACTCCCCAACAAAATAGGTTATCAGCGCACAAACCAGCAAGAAGCACTGTGCCATTTGAGTCCAGTTGACGGAGTTAGCATAAAATGCAGATGGTGTTGAGACCCACGCGAGTATGCCATACGCCTCTTCGACCTATGCAGAGATGGGACGTATGATCGGTCATATCCTTTCTTCTGTTCTGAAAGCTTAAACAGGCAAAGGAGTTTTTTGGTGTATTCGCTCAGAGCTCGCATGCCAATGTACAACCAACGACGCTTGAAAATCAACTGGCAATTGGTCCAGCGCTGTGTGGCCATTCTGGTAAACGATGTCTTCAAATTTGTAATGGGCTGGCATGCTTCTTTTAATTAAGTTAATTAATTAAGTTAAGCCCAAGTTTTCACGCAAAGTGTGATAGTTTAGGGAGGTTATAAGCTGCGATTTTGACTGCTTAGTTGGTTAAGCCTGACCAGGCCGATCACAATTTAATCTTCAAGAACTGCCATTTCTCAACTAGGATAATGGGCTTCACATCAGTGCAGCTTTTTGGCGTATTTCACGCCCTTACGTTTGTCGTCGCTCTTCCATGTTACATGGCATGGCATCGCCATCAATTTCAAAACAAGCAACCGTTCGATTTTAAGGTGCACCCCTGTCTCTTAGCTGTTTCACCGTGCGATGCATTATCTTATGTTTTTCACGGCCCGACCCCGACCCGAGAAATGAACCACTAGCATCGACGTTGGGCACGCGACCTAGATAGTCTGGCCGACTCGGGCCCGACCTCAGTGGCAATTGGCTCACTCCGGCGCGGCGTCCGGGGCGCGTTTGGCTGCAGTGGGACGGATGGCACGTCAGGACTGTTGACCGCATACTTGCCGCGGCCCTGAACTGCTTATAAACGGCAGCGATGACCCGTGGCAGGCCTCCTGAGGAGCACAATACGCCGCCGGTTAGGGCCGCCGTCTGTCATTTGAAAAAGTAGAGGATGATAAAGACTATTGCTTGATCTATGTATACTGCGGTAGTCCGATAACATAGCTCGTCATAAACAATTTAAAATGCCTCCAACAACGATCGGTTTTGTTCATGCAGGCACGCCATGCCCCCGCTGACGGTGACGGACTAAAGCGTTGGTTATAGCCCACAAATTAATCAGTTTTTTTTTTCATTTGAGCGATGCAACGTACGACAGGGACAATACAGCAAGGACGTCGTGTTTCAATAATACCAATACAGCAAAACAGTTGAACGTTACCCAGACGGGCTCAATCCAAGACACACAATCTCATATCATGCCTGAGATGTCCTGAATGCTGCTAAATGTAGATTACATCACTGGTGGCGATCTGTCTAATCAACTTGAAATTATCACGCTAAAACACTTTTCCACAGCATGAACTACAATGCAGACAGAGGCACCGTGCATTGAATTCAGTGTCATATCAAAAAACACATATTGGTTACTTACGTGTGCTTGATGATAGTTCTTTGGCGCCGTTCCAGAGTTAAGAACGCCGCTCAGAGCCACAACATATTCACTTTCATGGATTGACTAGTTCTTTGCACATTTGGTTCTGTCCAAAATGATGTTTTTCCTTACAGACACTGCATGATGCCTAAGCCAACTGAACTGTTGCTTGCGCAACCAGTTTGTTAGCAGCGTGTCCGATGTGCTGTCCCATACCAGACGCAGTGTAAGTGTTCTCCGTTTGTCGATGACGCGCCGTTTCGGGCGTGCAGTACCAGTGCAAGAACTTGAAGCGGGAGGAGCTGAAGGCGTGGCTGCACGAGATGCTGAAGCTGCTGAACCAGAAGTCGGACCAAAACCTGGAGTCGGAGAAGAAGCGTCTGGAGGCGCTGATCCAGCGCCACCTTGAAATGCTGCCCGGTATCGAGGAGAACATGCGAAAGGTAAGCGGAGCGACGGCAGTGAGCACGGGGATTACCACAGCCTCCGCCTGAACCGCCATGGAGGGTGGAGGGAGGGGAGAAGGTGGAGGGCAGGGGCGAGAAGGGTGGGGAATTTAAAAGCCATCGGTTTCACAACCAGCGTGACAATAAGCATGCACATCAAGATTCTCTGGAATATCTTGAAGCGTTGCATGCTTGAGGTCAGTCGCTTAGACGATTTCTCAAAGATGGCGCGAAAAATATGTGATGGATTTTCTTATCTGACGAAGTACGTGGTCGTTGGCCATCTTCTGCGGGACCCAAAAGCACGTATCGCAAGATTTAGTGCTGGGTCATTCACGAAGGTGCTCGAGCCCGTAGTGAGCCGGTCGGGTCGCTCCCAGTGTTGACTGTCCAGGCCGGATCACCTCGGAGCACCTCTCACAGGTTACCCCGGTTAGCCGGCCAGATATTGCCCCGGCGTATCGCCCGCATATTGACCCGGCGCGCCACCAAATGCTATGCGTCGACCGGATGTTCCCCTGGGGTATCGCCCGCATATTGTCCTGTTGCACCATCAAGTGCTATGCATCGACTGAATATCAATTCGGGGTATCGCCCGCATATTGACCCGGCGCGCCACCAAATGCCATGCGTCGACCGGATGTTACCCTGGGGTATCGCCCGCATATTGACCCGGTGCGCCACCAAACGTTATGCGTCGACCGGATGTTACCCCGGGGTATCGCCCGCATATTGACGCGGCACGCCACCAAATGTTATGCGTCGACCGGATGTTACCCTGGGGTATCGCCCGCATATTGACCCGGTGCGCCACCAAATGCTATGCGTCGGCCGGGTGTTATTCCCGTCCTTATGTCGAATGCTACCCCGGAACACCGCCTGAATGTTACTCCCACGCGCCGGACGAATGTTACCCCCGTGCGCCGGCCTAATGTTACCCCCGTGCGCCGGCCGAGTGTTACCCCCGTGCGTCGGCCGAGTGTTATCCCCGTGCGCCGGCCTAATGTTTCCCCCGTGCGCCGGCCGAGTGTTACCCCCGTGCGTCGGCCGAGTGTTACCCCCGTGCGTCGGCCGAGTGTTACCCCCGTGCGCCGGCCTAATGTTACCCCCGTGCGCCGGCCGAGTGTTACCCCCGTGCGTCGGCCTAATGTTAACCCCGTGCGCCGGCCGAGTGTTACCCCCGTGCGTCGGCCGAGTGTTACCCCCGTGCGCCGGCCTAACGTTACCCCCGTGCGCCGGCCGAGTGCTACCCCCGTGCGTCGGCCGAGTGTTACCCCCGTGCGTCGGCCGAGTGTTACCCCCGTGCGCCGGCCTAATGTTACCCCCGTGCGTCGGCCGAGTGTTACCCCCGTGCGCCGGCCTAATGTTACCCCCGTGCGCCGGCCGAGTGTTACCCCCGTGCGTCGGCCGAATGTTACCCCAGTGCGTCGGCCGAATGTTACCCCCGTGCGTCGGCCGAGTGTTACCCCCGTGCGTCGGCCGAATGTTACCCCCATGCGTCGGCCGAATGTTACCCTGCGCACTGACCGGATGCTATTCTGGTGTGTTGGCGATAGGTGGATGTGTACTCGCGCTGCTACCAGTATGTGGATGACATCACGCCGCTGGTCAAGCTGCTGGAGGAGCTGCGCAGAAAGTCGACCGAGGACGTGAGCTCTTCGACACTCGCGCTTTCAATCAATGCACGATGACGTGAGCTCAACACTCACGTTCTCAATCATTACACGAGGACGTGAGTTTTTCCACGCTCGCGTTCGGGATCAATGCACGAGGACGCACATCGGTGTACCGGAACGAAACGAGCTTGCGCGCCTGTCCTGAAGTGCGGAAGACAAAGAAAATGATTGATTACATGAAACGTAGTAGCGTAGTGAATAAGTCGGGCATTGCACATGTTTCTCTAGACATGAATGATAATGCCATGTTCCTTGCACCATGTGCGAATGGGTTGACATACTGCATGTTCCGACAAGTGCAAGCTATTCGTGAGTAACTTTCAACGAGAGGCTGCTAATCTAGCCGCACCCCTCTCTCTGTTGTTAATCGTCAAACGTGCACTAATCACCATTGTATTGTTACGCAGGGAGAGCAAAAGAAAGGCACCGTCGGTGGTCCCAAGGTGAGACCGGGTCCTGACTCGTCTGTTCGCCGTGTTTCAAACTGTCGCTGGTGGTACTGTTTCCCCCTACCGTACATTGTTACATGCACCTGTCTCCCGCTCATCGGTTTCTACAAAAATGCAAATGTGTGGGCATGCCGGAATGGATAGCTGATGGGTATTAGGACGGCCGTATGGGTAATGGGTGGGCATGGTAAAACGTAATTTTGCGCGCGGTGACCTTAACCCACAGACAACGCCATAGCATCCGAGTTCCGGGAAACGTGACATGCTGGACTAGGTCGGGACGCATCCAGCCCGTTTACATGTGAAACTAGAGTATTGGTAGCACTGTGCGCCGCTTGCAGCTGGACGGCGGCGTACCCCCTCTTCGAATTACGAGCCACCTGATACGCACAGAGCTTCACCTGCGCTCATTCACAATTACACATAACTTTCGCTTCAGCAAGGCCGTTGTCACCAGTTAAGGTGGAAGTACTTGACAGTAAAAAGGGGTATTGTGGTCTCAGTCGTATGCATCTTATCATTTTTTACGTGCCCCTCCCCCCAACCCAGAACAAAGTGTTCACGTTCAACGGAACCTTCCTCGGACCATCCTCCGGCATATCCCGTGCGCGCGCGCCTCCGCCAGCCTCCGTACCGTCGGACACTGACGGCCGCGTGTCCCGGGCGGGGCAGATCCATCCCGACAGCACGGAGCAGGTGACCACCTTCATCGAGAACCAGGAGGCCAACATCGCCAAGATCGAGGAGAAGCGCGGCGAGTTCACGCAGCTGATCAAGCGTGGTCAGAAGCTGGAGGGTCAGGCCGACTGCCCTGACTTCCTCAAGGAGCAGGTGACCGGCCTCAGCACCCTCTTCCAGGACACCGAGCAGAAGGCCAAGCTGAAGCTGGAGACGCTCAAGGGTGAGCCCAAGGGTGGCAACAAGCCAGTCCAGCTTGGGCGAGACACGCCTCACAGCGCAAGCCGTGGTGTGTGGGGGCTGGTCTACTCTATGCCAGTACCGGTCGTGTCTTAACATGTGGCATTAACACGCACTCGGATGGAGGGGCCAATTCGACAACCCTTCCGAGGGTTTTTCCACAATGATTTCCGAACGGCGCGGCGTAATCGCGCCAACGTTTGCGCAGCTGTAGAAAATTAAATCGGACATATTTTGATTTAAGCAAATTGGATGCACATTATAAAATCACTGGCCTGTGGCAGGTCAAAGTCAGGCCATGGCTGTCAGCGAAGGGCATTTCCAAGGAATCGTTCAATGTGATGCAACAACGGTAAGACTTTAGAATAAAACCAGTTCCATTGACCTATGATCAGGTACACAGGTTGGAATGAGGTGGAGCCTAGCCTGCTTTTTTCTTAAACTCAGTTTTTTGGGTAATTTCCGGTGCTCCTTTGGAATTTTCAACGACAGGGAACGCAATGGGCACGTTCTATGGACCTTTAAAGGTCAGAGTAGGTCACTGACCTAAAATGATCTAGGTCAACATTTTTTAAAGGAGTGTACCACCTGGCGTAATCCATGAAGCTCATTTGAATGGCAAAATAGGAGCAGTCTTGTAGATATTTGATCACCTTGACCTTATAAAGGCAAAAAATGTCACTGACCCCTCATAACTTTTGCTTGGAACAGGTATCTAGCTTCACGGCGGTTGCACTATCATTTGTCTGGGTCTGGGGGTACTTGGGACGCCATTCTAGAGTTTGACCTTGTTCGATCTTATTTGACCCCAAGGTCAATCTAACAATCTCAAACTTTGATACAATGAGTTCACTTATAGGTCAATTTACCCCGTGCATTTGGTGTCTCTAGGCACCTTGGGTTTTTATATTTCGGTGGGTCGTCAGATTGACCCCCACCGGAGCGAAGGGTGGTCAGCCGACGTCCCGGGGCTAATACTGTAAGGTGCACTGCAATATGCGAATACGATATTGTAATGTGTCGGGTACGTGACCGTTTGTTGTTGAACTGCAGAAATGATGCTACGAGAAGTGATACACTTTGCATGTGGAAAGTGTTGTGCTAAGGCGATGATGTGGTGCAGAAACAAATTTTACCTGATAGCAAGGCGACAATGGTCAGAGAGGTGGCTTGTCTAAAAAATGTAATGTGGTGAGAGATCGTTCGAGAGGAAGAGGCTTGATACAATTGATCGCGCATCCACCTGAGGGCAGCCTGTGAGCAGCCTGACGCTGAACCGAGAGGTCGTGGGGCAAGGAACGTAGGTTGTCTGGAAATATTGTCTGTCTGAGCCTCCCCTCTGTCCCCACCGTCAGGCAACGAGAAGGCTTGGCAGGAGTACGAGGACGGAAAGGTGGGCATCGTGAGCCTGCTAGACCAGGCTGACGAGAAGCTGCGCAACATCCGCAAGATGTTCGACCCGAAGGCGGGCGCTGAGGACGTGCGCAGCCGACTTGAGATCGCCGCCAAGACGCGAGAGGCCAACGAGGCCTGCCTCAAGAAGCTGCGCAGCAACGCCGACGTCATCTGCCGCATCTGCTCCCCCGACAAGAAGGAGGAGATCACCAAGCTGGTTGGTGACACCGGGCGACGGCCTGCACGGCCGTTGGCGTAGTTCTGCCAACATCGTCAGAGCTTTGCGAAGTTGGCATCGAGGTGGTGGGTGGGATCAAATCGCTTATTGTCGTGCTTCACACAACACTGCTTATATTTTCTTATTTTGTTTTCCTGCGATTGTTTCAGTGACGTAATTTTGTCGTCATATTGCATGCAGTAAGAAAACACATAAATAGCGATCAAAAAAGGTAACAAGCACTTCAAAACTAGGCCTAAGAAAACATCCCCTGTGAGTAAATTCATTTAAAACTGCACCAATCTCCGCCATAACCGTTCGCCAAAAGTTTTTTCTATCCGTATTTCGTTGTTGGCAAAGATCTGATGCGCGATGATCCCACAGCAGTGACGCTCTTATAATGGTAGCGTTTTACTCATTAGCGTTTCAGGCGAAGCCAAAGAGAAAAACTGGCAACGTTGCACTTCTTGAAGACTTGTTGATGGTAAAACGCTGCTACGAGAATTGTCTGCTCCTTTTAGAGTGTGTAGATCAGTACGATATTAGCTGCAGAGTCGGACGAGCGGATACATGAGGGATGGGTGCTGATAGCTTTTGAATGAAATCAAAATGACGCATTTTTCATGAGATCCACCTCATGGCTTTTCTCCTAGGCATGCAATGGAAACTAAGACACGCAGAAAACGCGGTACTCGTAAAAGGGCTGTGATATCACTGGCACAGAAACACATACGCACGTAACCAGCATATATTTTTTATACTTCATATGTCGACAAAACGGATGACTTTGCCGCAATCTTACGGTTATGGGGATTGTAACCAAAACATAGGAAAATGGCAATCGTTCTGAGTTTTTTCGCAATGAACCAGACTGACCCCCAATGTATTTTTCATGACACAAGCTTTCTATTCAGGCCGGAGCGACTCGCACGCGAGAACAGTTTTGTAACAGGTGGCACTGGCCGCTTTCCAGTTAATTATTTGAAGGTCTAGGGGCCGACAGTTTTGAGGTCTGTTCGTGTGTTGGAGCTGTTACTGCAGTTCAACTTCCTCATCTGGGTGGGTTGCTATGACCTGATGCCATTCACCAAAAACGCGCCGAAAATGGGCGGATTGGGCGGACTCGTGCACGAGAGCGCGGGACCGTCTGCATGCATCAACCCAAACGTTTGCTCACACGATCATCCGTTTTCTTCCCGTCAAATATCTTCGTCTGCAAGCACTGCGCTGCCGGGTTGGGGAGATCTAGGCGGAAATCGGCTCATGTTTGTAACTTTTTAATGGACCGCTTTCACATTTCCCATCTTTGCGGGAAGTTGACTTTCTATGCGGGTTTTTGAGCACGGGTCAAAAATGAACGATTGCAGCAGCACGAAAGCAAAGTGCCTGTTTATCTATCAATTTGGCATCCTTTGTGTAGGCTTGAGGTCTTGATACACCAATACCTGCCTTTCTGTGGGTCACTTGCCATGATTCAAACTTGCTGTGGTAATATATCATGATAACGCCTATGTGTCTGTATATTTGGATATTTAGAAAAGGCGAGATGAGTGACCTGAGCTCAGATAGATGTTTGCTATTTTTTCTCAATAAGCGCAAATTGTTATGCATTTTTTGCGTAGTTTTGGTGTTTGTGTATATGGTAAAGAGTACTAACTCACATGCACAGTCATCATATGACCACAAGGCACATGGCTTTGGGCTAGGTCATGACCTACCTTTGTGGGTGTCCTCTGCAAAACGCATGCTATGCTCAAAATAGGTAATTTTATTTGGTAATTTTGAACGCAGAAATCGAACACTATTAAAAACAAGTTGTGATATAATTATAATGCATATGCATATGCATATTGCATAATGCATCTATTGAGGTCACAACAGGTCACGTGAGGACACGCAAGGTCATATTAGGTTATCCAAGATCAATGACCCTGTTGACACTCGCGGAGAGACTAAATGAACGAGTGTGATGCGTGTAACCACCTCTTTGTCGCTTTGTGAAACTGATAGCGCATAACCTCATGTACCAATGCGCTTATTATCAGTTTATCACAAACACATTGTCAAGCATCAAAGGGACTATGTACGATGTAGACACAGCTATGCGATCTTGATTACTTTTGGATGTATAATACACTATTCATGACCACAGAAAAGCATGACACCGGTCTCATAGGCCCGGATAGCACTTCAAGTTTTGTCATTCGGATGGCTGAAAAGTATGGCCTAAGTTGGTCTCAGATGACCTCAAGGTCAACCTAGATCAGTATCATTCTGTCTGAAATACTGATGTCACACCACTGCACGTAATAAAGCAAATTCAGTCAGAAGTACGTCGTGAAAAATATTATTCTTGAAGGCTACCGGTAGACCAATTTGAACGGTGACCTGATCTGACTTGAGCCTTGTGGGGAACAAAAATCGTCCGAATGGACTCTTCACAGTTCGAACGCTTATTTTTGAACCATCAATATCTGGTTTGTCGTGTTAACATAAGATTTAACTGCATCTATCGGAAACACCGTTTTTGGGCTTTCGTGACCTCTGGTTAACCCTCACATTTTGTCAAGGTTAAAAATTTGGTGCGCATTCATTATGATTTGACGAGGCTTTCACAATGGTATTTATTTTCTCATACGACATTTGGCTGTCGGATATCCCAGGGGAAGCCAACTTCCCCTGGCCGGGCGTGGTTAACGCAGACCCCAGGCTGGGCACAGGCTAACGGAATGGTGGGGGACACTGTGGTTTCGATGCAATGTTGCAGAAAAGCATACATGATCCGGCAGTTGGCATGCAAGTATGTCAACCTGCACAACTGATGCAGATTCACTCATGTTTTTCTTCTGAAAACTGCATTAATCTGCGATCAATGATGGCAAAAATATTAGTTTTCAAAACGGGTGACGGCCGTGCCGGGCCACGCTAACACCTTATTTCCAGTTGAAATAAAATTAGCTCCGTCAGTGACCTCATTCATAATTAGAAGCCCCTGTGGTGGCGTTACGATTCTGCAAGGTGATGGATTGGGCCAGCCGAAGACCTTTTCAAATTCTATTCTTCATGAACGAGCAGAAAAGATGGTTCTAAAGATCAGTTTTTCAGTGCCTACAGTCTCTAAGCACCTGAAGTACTGTCTGCATTTCATCTTTGTTGCAACGCTATGACAACAAAATTGTCATAGGGAAGCACCACTGTATGAAATTCGCTTTCCACTCGGTGCAGTTAATGCAGCGGCTTTTCGAGACTTTTGCGCAGTAGGATTTTCAATTGAAATAATTTTTTTCGGCACGCCCAATTCCTGTAGCTAGGAGCAGCAATTGAAACAGGTGATGTGTGCCTGAGCTCTTGCTGTTCTGCTGCTTTTCAAATTGGTTGAATTTGTATCGTATAGTTTTAACAAGATACTTATGTTTACAGATTGCTGGATTTGAGGAGCGCAACAAAGTGCTAGACAAGACTGACGAACGAATCGATAAGTTGAAGAAGTATACACATGATCTACAGGTAGGTACACGTGGGAAAAGTCTGTTCAAGGATACACATGTATATATATATATATATATATATATATGATATATATATATATATATATATATATATATATATATATATATATATATATGTGCACAGGATGTATGCTGAAGAGCTAGATGATAGACCGCTGCTCACGAAAACATAATCAATTTACCCTGCATTAAACAGGACACGTCTAGTATGGAATATTCTCGTCCATCGCGAGGAAGCTTTGATACCGTTTGTCTTGACTGAAAAGAAGCATACATCTGGCGTATGCGCGTAAGACGCGTGCGTCCATGCGTCTGGCACACACACACACACACACACACACACACACACACACACACACACACACACACACACACACACACACACACACACACACACACACACACACACACACACACACACACACACACGTTTAGCTTCTTGCGGCCAGAAAACTTGCATTCACAACTTTTCTTCGCGTCGTTGCACAGAACTTTGTGGACAAGAAGGACGCCTCATTGGCCTGGCTTCAAGAGGGCGAGAACCTTCTCAGTGAGCTGCTGAAGTTCCCGGGCGAGGACAAGTCTGACGAGAAGCTCCTAATGACCGTCAAGATGCAAAAGAACATGGAAATCCAGCTCAACACGCTGGCAGAATTGGTGACCGAATCCACCCGCCTTCTTGGAGGTCAGATGGGTTTCATGTGGGGCTGATAGTGTGGCTGTCCTTTCCAGAATGGCCGAGCAGCTCATTAGCTCTAAGTGTATGGCTTTTCAGGCTATTTAATTAGATCACTACTTTCATGCTACCAAACGCTGGGACGATATCGATGTCCCGCATGCTTGAACAGAGGCTCGTGTTTGTATCATGGCCCACGAACCAATGCCGTTACTGTTCAATGCATGTCAGGTCACCACTGAAGTTCAGCCATGCAAGGCACAATCCGTAAAACACTGGGTCTTTTGCCCCTGCCCTGGCTTTCCTGCAACGCCTAACGGTGGAACGGACAGGAGCAGTGAATTAGAACCTTGCTGACCTTGCCGGTTTCGCTGATGTCAGGGTATCAAAGATAATAGTTGATGCTAAACCTCGAATCAACAACCCAAGGCAAAGTTGTACTTAACCATGAAGGTCGGTTTAATCTTACGCTCTGGCATGATGAATGCTATGAATGAATGCGTGAGTAGTTAATGATATTATGAAACCGAATTAACTCAGACATTTTATTTTGGCCCTCCGTGGTGGCATTGTCGGTGCTCACCCGGTGAGCACAGCTCATGTTTCTCTCAGAGCATACATAAGGTATTGATTTTCGTGTTAAATCGCAAAGATTATCGGATCGTTTGCTGCAAATCCAGTGATGGGGCGGCTGCGTTTCTTTGCTAAGTGATGAATGCAAATACCCTAGTAACCGACGGGCTTTAATGACGACGGCTGTTTTCAGGGAAAGCAAACTCCATCGCCGAGTCCCACCTTTTGGACGTGGAGAAGATTAAAACGAAACTGGAGGAGTTGAACCAAACACTTAAGGACGTGTCGGGCGAGATATCTGAAGATCTGCATCACTGGGCTGACTACCAGGCGAGGCGTTGGGCTGGTGGCACTTCCCACGCCAGCACCATCGGCTGTGCTGGGCTGGTGGCGCGTTTCACGCCCCTGCCATCGGCTGTGCTGGGCTGGTGGCGCGTTCCCACGGCAGCACCATCGGCTGTGCTGGGCTGGTGGCGCGTTTCACGCCACTGCCATCGGCTGTGCTGGGCTGGTGGCGCGTTTCACGCCAGTGCCGTCGGCTGTGTTGGGCTGGTGGCGCAGTCCCACGCCAGCGCCATCGGCTGTGTTGGGCCGGTGGCGCGTCCCACGCCAGCGCCATCGGTTGTGCTGGGCTGGTGGCGCGTCCCACGCCAGCGTCATCGGCTGCGTTGGGCCAGATGAACAAAGTGGCCACCTGCATTCCACTAAAGTCTGCATTCTATCGAGAATTCCTGCACTGCTCACATTGTTCACTTGACATGATAGCAGAATTTAGCTATTTGCTCTACTGAGCATGTTGCAACATCTTATCTGGTTGTTTTTAGCTTGATGTCCGTTGGAAATATTTCAAGCATAGTGTCCCAGACTACGGTTGAAGTCCTCAGTGGCAGTAACCTTCTCGTCCCCTTTATGCATGCAAACACGTAGCTTTTTGGTAACTTAAAAACGGATCAATATATACTTATGGGTGCTTCTATTTCAAAGCGCTCTTATTACTATTCCTTTCCGAACGTCGTGCATATTTCGGCGACATTTATATCACTAGTAACACTGCCGTCCTTGTCCGGCTTTGCAGGCCGAACTGAAGATCTTCCAGCCTTGGCTTGTTCAGGCAGAGGAGAGGATTAAAGAAGGTCTGAAAAAGCCTACCAGCCTGGTGCTGGCCCAGGAGATGCAGAAGTCAGTTCAGGTGAGGGAAATCATTTTTCCCGGATTCCTCCTCCGAGAGAAATCGGAGGAGGTAAAATCGTTCAGAGGCTATCAAACGCCGGAGCCCGGCGAGAACCCAGGCAATGGCATCTCATGCGGATGTGACACATGAGGAAAGGTTTGTTACTTAAAAGCATTTTCGCGCCTATTTCGACATAAACCCAATGACGTTATTAACTTCTTTGCATCACTTATTCACACATCCAAGGCGCTTTCACGATATTGGCCAAAGCTTCCGCCTGCATTCAGGCCAGTGAAAAAACGCTGAAGAGTTTTCGAAAGCGGAAACGACAGCGCTCGCTACGTCATCCATCTACGATTGAGTATTATACTGTGACCACTTCTCACCGATTCTACTCCTCGCTTGTTAATTCATCATCCCTCCCCTTCCTACCCTTTATGTAACTTGCTGAGCGTAGTGTAGTGCTGGCAGGACGCACCCCAGGCTGTCTTATCCCCGTCCCCATTCCCAAACCCCGATTTTCCAGGATACGGCTGTGATGTCCTCCATCCTCATATCCTTAAACAGTGCCCCTTTCGCGCCACTTTCTGTCACAAGGAAGGGCTGGCGTCTTGATGACGTCACTGTGGCGCATCCGCGACCAGGAGTTTGACGCCGACATCAAGGCGCGCCTGGCCAGCCTGGACAAGATGACGGACACGGTGTCCAAGATGACGCAGCACGACAAGGCCGACCGCGAGATCAACGAGTGTCGCGAGCGCCGCGACACCGTCGAGACCGTCTGCTGCGAGTGGGTCGAGCGCATGGACAAGCTCGTCCAGCAATGGGAGGAGCTCAACAACACGGTCAGTCGCGCCGCACGGCTCGCGGGCTCGCAGGCTCGCGCCGCGCGTTGCAGTCGCGCGCGCGACGACGGCAGCCAATCCAAGCGCTCAACAAGCGTCACGTTTGCGTCAAGCATTTTGTAGCGGGCGTTGGGCACCATATGCCAATGCTCGAATCTATTTTCAGATGCCCTCGAGACGTATCCCGCAATAGCAAATGTGCTCAAAATGGAGTTGGTGGGTCGGGTGGTGGAAGCTGTCTTCTTATCAGGTCCCCGGAGTTCTGTGGCGGCTGTCGTACCTCCGTGACCAGGCTCGCGTGCCGTGCCGCCAGGTGACGGAGGTTCAGGGCTGGGTGGCCGCCGCCGAGAAGGTGTCAGACGATCCTGAAGCCGACGTGGTGGACGGCACGCTCAACAAGCTCAAGACGTATTTCGCCGAGAAGCAGAAGCTCGTGCAGGCACTCTAGATGATGATTCAGACGCTGTCGGAAATGTAATGGCCCAAATTGGAGTTATCGCCCGCTTAAAAGCGCTATTGGAGGTCTGTGAAGGCACGTCTGTTTACCCGTCGATGTTGGATTTCGTGGTCAAACCGTGAGTGAACCCGCATCGGCTGTCTGCTTGACACGCACTCTTTCTTGCTGCTCTGGCGCAGCCCTCTTGTTTTCGTGTTTGCTAACCAGGGGAAGTATGTGACTGAATTTGTGAATCACAATGCATTTTAGCAAACTACGACCTTTGTCGGAACTGTAAAGATATATGAAGTGTGTATGCATACCGTCCCGATTCCCACCTGTAGGTGAAATGGGTGGCGTGCCTGTCAAACGCACTCCTGAATTTGGGGCCCTTTAACACCACCGCGACTAACATAACCTTTACTTGATAACCTTTCTTTAACCGTTGGTCACCGTGCAGTCAACCAATCGCGAATCGCTCCTTTCAGATCCCAAGTTATTGCGGAGATGTTTTACAATAAACGAGACCCGGAGAGGCTGTCTCGGTTGCACCGGCGGGCGGCAGCGGATGCGCCCGCTTGCCTGCGGAGCAAGGCGGCCGTCCCAGATCAGTTGGCAGCGTAACGGCGTCGTCAGCAGGGCTGCGTTTTGATCGGGGTTCGGATACCACAAGTGGTGGCGGGCGGCCAGAAGGCGCGCCCCGTCCACCCGAGGTCAGCTGACCTTCGGCCCCGACGCCAGACAGCCGCGGCCGCATAAATCCCCCCCCCCCTCCCTCTCCAGCCCGACGCTAGGCAGCCGCGGCCGCCCAAATCCCCCCCCCCCTCCCCTCCAGCCCGACGCCAGGCAGCCGCGGCCGCCTACATCCCCCCCCCCCCCTCCAGCCCGACGCCAGGCAGCCGCGGCCGTGCAAATCCCCCCCCCTTCCAGCAGGGGGTGCTGTGAAGAGGTCGGAGGGACGATATACGGTTGGAGCGTCAACTGGCGAGGACGACGAAAGGCAGCACAGAACTGGTTCGGAATCAGCAGCGTCGAAATTCATTTTGCGAGGACATAGGACGTGAAATGCTATACATGGTGTACTTTATTTGGGAAAGTGTTGAACGAGAACAAACATTTGCTGCTGGAATCAACTGTCTGAAAGTCATCGGAGTAATAAGGTTTTTTACGAAGCTTTAAAGCATTTGGCACAACGAGCTGCTGGGGGAATGACAAGCAAATGATGGCTGTTACTGCCTTAGAGCGCTTAAAAAAGGACGAAAAAGTTGAATTGGTATTTATAGGCGTACAGAATAAGAGGTAACATGCAAAACGCCATAGGTGGCGGCACACTCGCAGATGTCAAATATTTCTGTCTGTGGCAATTTATCAGGAATGATTTTACTGCCAATAGACGGCAAGCTTGTAGTGGGAAAGACAAGCGAACGGTGTTTGCATGGTCAAGCAAGATTTCATCTGAGTCATTAGAATGAATTTGACTTATGGGATCAGAGCTCACACTGAGCAGTATTTGCCATGCGATTCCTGGCCTCCGCCATCCGATACTACAATTCCAGGTCAGCGACATAATCTGGTGGCGGAAGTTTTACGCACCGCAATGCTCGGCACGGTCCGGCCTCCCCTCTGACGTCACCTGGCGTTAAGCGCAGCCGCTGCCACCGAACGCGAGCAGTATCTGTCAGCGCCAATTGGCGAACGCCTAAAGACTCCCTCCACCTCACCACGAATGGGTGGAATGGAATGCAGGCTCTCTAACCAACTGGGCTACCGGAACACATGCCGGTATTTCTCAACCGACTATGTGGCAGCGGCCAATATCCCGGGCAAATTGGAACCGGGATGAAATAATCGTTTGGACTATCAGTCCTCATTTCGTGTCCTAGTATGCCCCTAACGTTTTTAACAAAAAAGGTAAAATGACCAAAAGTCAACAGGAATAAAAGACAGCATGAGTAAACGTCGAATCGGAAAAGTCAAGGGACAATGTGGCAACAGCGATGAAAGATAGAAGTAGAAATAAAACATGAACGGACAGGAAGTCGATAGGGATAGAAGTCAAAATGGAGAAGACAAAAGAAGAATAGCGCAAAGGGACAAAGGCCAAAAGGGATGGAAGCCAGCTAAAAAATACAGGAAACAATTCAGAAGGCGGTCTATCATTGGGTGCACTTTGCTGCATCAACAGTTGCATAACCGTGCGGGGAAAACTTTCTTGTGTTTGAGGTAATTTACTCTAAAACGATGGTCCTAGCCTACCAGTCGATATGTCCATGCAAGTGTAATCTATTGCGTACATGACAGAGCAGAGAAAGAACGGTGATGAAGAAAGATGGGTTGCATGGTACCGAGCATAAATAACCTCTGACAGGGCTGACCGTCAGATTTTTGCCCCGCAAGCAGACACATGCCTGATCTTTAAGATTTCTTCTCGGGAGACAGTTTCTGGCTCCGGATCATTTCGCCTGGCGCGGAAGGAAACATCAGAAACGAGAATTCAGCGTGACATTTAGCCAAGGAATGCACCAAGAGCCAAGATTCGGCTTGCAGTCAACACAAATATCCAGCAAGAGCCAAGACCCAGCTTGATATGATGCCGAGGTTCAGCAAGAGCCCAAACCCAGCTTGGAATGATGTTGAGATTCAGCAAGAATTGATATCCAGCCTGGGATCTGGCAGGAAATCGAGCAGTAACCCAAGACTCGAGCAAGTGCCAAGATCCAGTATCAAGTCACGGGGGCCTGCAGGCACTAGGATCTATCCTAAAATCATCGCAAGTAGCCGGTACGCATCGACAAAGATGGGTTAATATTATGCATGTAGCACTTGTAAATATTTGAGGTGAATATGAAACACACGTTTTTGCACGGACCACATATCCCTCCTTGGTACATAACTGTCAAATAGCAACCTGAGCTGGTGTGCTCGACGAAGCTAACGAGAGGCAGACACTGGGATCGAGTATACCATTGGGACTTTGAAGCCAGGGTCTGCTGCTCGTGCAAATCCAGTGGGAGGCATGAACCACGGCCTGGTCTTTGGGAATGAACCGGTGGGAGACATGCACTGATGTTTGTGAAGGAACTAACGGAAGGCAGAAACTGGGTTCTGGTGGCTTTGTGAAAGGCCAATGGAAACGAGGGGCAAGCTTCCAAAAGTGATAGAACTAGCTAATCAGGAACCAGGGTGTGGTGTTTGCAAAAAAGCTGACGTAACCCAGGAATCAGAGAGTGGGGATTATGATAAAAACAGCGAAAACCAGGATCAAAGATCCCATTCTCAGAAAATGGTAACCAGGAGCGAACATCGGGAGCCAGGTGCGTGTTTTTCAGCAAAAAACAACGTAGAATTCGCGACGGCGGCAACGCCATACACCGTGGACGCCGCGTTGCTCGCGACGGTCCCAGCCCATGACTGCATATGGAGCTTCCATGGCCATAGATGGCAGAGAGGCTAGCAGAGCACCCATAGCACATCGGTCACCTGATTATCTCAGGGTGTTGTGCATGGCTCGATCGTAAAGGCGTGAAAGCTGACTGACGCCGGCGGGGTTTGTCGAGTGGGCGCGGGTGGGCCCGAGTCGAAGGCTGACTGACGCCGGCGGAGCTCACCAAAGTGAGGCCCGAGTCGAAGGCAGGCTGAAGCCGGCCGGGTTTGCCGAGTGGGGCCCTGAGTCGAAGGATGACTGTCACCGGCGGAGTCTGCCGAGTGGGGCCCGAGTCAAAGGCAGACTGACACCGGCGGAGTTTGCCGAGTGGGGCCCGAGTCGAAGGCAGACTGACACCGGCGGAGTTTGCCGAATGGGTCCTGATTCAAAAGCTGACTGACGGCGGCGGAGTTTGCCGAGTGGGGCCCGAGTCAAAGGCTGACTGAAGCCGCAGGGGCTGCCGGAAGAGCGCGGGCGGTCCAGAGTGCACCTGGGTGACCCGGGAGATTACCTCGTGACAGACATCAAATTCCGATCACTCTTCTGTCTAAAGTCCTCTTAATTACATGTTTGCATGCTTTCAACTGAATATCCTTTTTAAACCTCACGACATTTATTCTTTTGACATTTTTTCCCTCCGCTTTTTCAGATTTCACTTTCTTCCCTGTCAATTTTTACCCTCTCAACTTTTTATTCTTCGATTTTTCCGCTTCAACTTTTCTCCCAATCCACCATTATCCCTTCCGCCTTCTTCCGCTAAAATTTAATGTTTTTATTTTGTTTTTTCTATTTTGGTTTTGACAACCTGTGTACTGCTATCCACCCAAGAAAACATTGTCTTTCTGGCGTTTCATTAGCGTTTGACATGCGAACCCAGTGCACCACGGAGCTTTTACATGATTGCATGATTTCTACCTGGCTGGCTGCGCTTAACAGACAAGTGAGTTGATAAATATCCGTAATACAGGGGTGCGAAAAAAGTTCGGCAGAGTTGCATGCGTTGACTATTTTGTTAAATTCAACTTCTTCAGCTTTGGTAGGCCCGCTCTGCCGCTTCCCAGCCTGGCGACATTCTTCGCTAGATTGTGCGAAATGTGAATTCTGTTATCTGCTGCCGAAGAAGACGAGGGTAAAACCCAGGCCCGCCACTATCACGCGGGTGCGCCGCGCTGTGCCCCGTCAACGTCGTTTTGAGCCTGCCCACGGCACTTAAAGCCCATAAACGGCCGCCCACTCGACCAGCTGCCTGATAAGAGGAGCAGCTGCGCTGCCACTCAGCAGTCGCCGCTCACCGAAGCAGCGTGTGAAGCAGCCGCCGTTCGGTCGTGTCCGGCAGCGCACTGCTCGGGTCCCCAGCTGACGTGGCCGACCAGTGTGCTGGTGTCTCCTGTGGCAGCTCATAGTTTTTATGTAAGTAGCTCACCGAAAACATAGTCATACAAAATGAGTATAACCGTTGCGTGATAACGCTTTCTTTCCAAATGTGCTTATTGATGATTTGACAGCTTGTGGCTGATGAACACAGGACCATTCGAAGGAATCATTTGACCGTGATCCTTTTATATTTCACGTTTCAAAGTAGATGACGCCACGTCACCAACTAACGCGTCGTCGCGGTTACGAAAACTCATACCTGTTACAGGTAAGTGTGGCAACATAACCGTGACAAGCGTCCCTCAATGTAGAAGTTAAAGATATATCGGATTTCAGTGAGGCTCGTATGGCCGCTTGTCACATCCGTTATACTGCATTTTTCACGCAGGGTTATTATACGAGCAATTCAACGCCCAATCGATCAAAAGCAGACACATTCGAATTGGGTAAAACTTGATACAAATAGAGCACCCCAGAGAGATGACCAGTTGCCAAGTTACAGTCGCTGGTGACTTGTATGGCCAAAAACTAGCGGAAATCACTGCATTTTTCCACTGATCGAACACCTTCAAACCTCTATGCGCAGAAGTATGATTACACAGCTTTAGCATAATTTAATAAGCATTTTATGTTATCTGTTTAATGCATGAAAGCTGTTAAGTGTAACATGTGGCTGGTTTTTGACGGACGGTACTAGGCCGTGAGTTCCTGGCTTTACTGTTTTTGTTTTTGCCCATCGAATGCCTCTCCAATGCCAACCACATAACTTAAATGGATCGTCCCACATGTGGGGCATATTTCAAAAACATGCTCTTGTGAAATTTCAGGGCCAGCTGCGTCTTATAATAGCCCTGGGTAGTGCCATTGCGGCACCGTCAAGACATAATGAGGATACACATTTTAATTATCTTCGAGTTCGAATTACGCCACCAACGCTTTCTAACAACACCGTGTTCCTTCGCTATACCACCGTCGTCATGACAAACGCCGTGGCACCTCCACTGGCGCGAATTAAAGAGCATTTTTCATTGGCCCAGAGGACGGCAACGACCTGTTACCGGGAAGCACATTGGTTGAAGTTTGGACCCGTGTGCCACATAGACCATGTGGTACCCTCATTCCCAAAGTCAGAGTGTGCTTAGAAAAGATCCACTATGGCAAACAACAAAGTGGAGAAATCAAATTCATGGCATAACGTTTCGTTGAATTCACGCGATAATGGCTTCACGTTCGCTTTTCTTTTTGTCTATGCAGAATGTTTCAAGGACTCCTTGCATTTACTGCACAAGCATTTTGGCAGCTTACTGTGTTGCAAACATTACGGAGCACACACGTTGGGAAAAACAAGGTAAACAAAATGCTTTAGTTGCATGGCGGTGATCCGGGAGTCCTATGGATTTCTCCTGCTCAAGCGGCTACTTCAAATCAAACTTAAGAGCCATTTAGAAGGATTTCCACAAAACTAGCACTGCTGGTCTAATCGTACGCGTTCGATCTAACAATAGGTAAAAAGCAGAACAAGTTGGCATACTCCCTTAACTGCATTTATAAAGGCGTTGGAAAGTTTTTTGGGGTGGTGAAACACCGTTGTGATATCGGCTTATGTATTTCCTCGCGTTAGTTTATGTATTTTGACCTCTGCCTAAACACCGACTTTGGCTTGCCGATTTTGTAACTTCCAAGCTAGATAAAACAGTATGGCCCTAGTAAATACCCAAACCAGCGACGGATCCAGGATTTCGTCACGCTGAGAGTGGAAGGGACGCGCAAAGTTGTGGGGCCTCCTGGAGTTTTGAGCTCTCTCTCCAAAAGCCTTCGCATTCCAGCAATGACGTTTCAACCCTTGCCCTGATTCGCCATTTTTCGTAACGCAAATGGATTAGTGAAACAAAAGAAACAAATAGCGTTGTTGACGAGTGACATAGATGAGTCGAATAGGCAAGATTTTGCACTAGTGAGAAATAGCTTTAGATGCATATCTAGCAAAACAGCCATGACATATGAATAAAGTGCGATAGCAGCCTCCATCTTCACCCCCCCCCCGCCCCCCTCCCAGTCAATGGGCTTGCCTTCCTGCCTTCCAGAAAAAGTCCCTGAAGTACGCCCTGAGCTTGGCCCCCCCCCCCACACTTTTTGAAACGTTCCTAAGCCCATGTCAACGATATCATACATACGAGACCATACCTCGTGGCGACAAAAATCTGAGTAGGCGCAGGCGTTTACTATGTTTTGAACCTAACTTTTTTATATGTGCATTGTTTATGCAACAATTTCGGCCCGCCACGCGCATTCGCGGCGCCGTCCATTGCAGCCTGCCTCCTGCGCCGGCCGTAAATCGCCGTGCAGTGTTTCTCAAAAAATGTTCGTTGCTACGAAACCAGGAAAACTGGGAAACATTCCTGGTGTCAAAAAACGCGCAGTGAATCCACAATAGGCTTCTGAAAATTTGGAAACGACTACACAACATGCCGGAGAGTTATTTGTAAAAAAAACCTTCACGAGTCGTATCAACCACTCCCATCAAGGCTTCTCCGCCGGTCGATGTGATCAGTGATGACTAATGACTTAGTGCAGGGTTTTTGTTTTTGCTGTAATGGAGAAGCACAACATATATCAACATTCAAAATGAGTTACGAACGTGATGCACCTGTATAATGAGCGCACGGATTCAATAACAACCGAAATGACACATACGACGTTGACGGCGCGCAAAACTATTTCAGGCCGTTGTCCGTCAAATTCATCCGAACGTATCCCGACTTTGCTTTCTGGGACTGAGGGGGCAAGGAAACTCATTATCGTATAGTTCTCGGACTTGCGTACGTTGACTGATATTGCTAGGCCCGTGCACAAGAGCAGGCGGGATGCCATGTGTGATGGCAGTGCCGGCGCTCGCAAAGCATGTGCTGGGCTTTCGTCAGCAGAGTAAGCTCTTTCTGATTTTATCAGAAAAGTCCGGGCCCCATGTGGAGGGTCTCGGAGTGATACAGACCGTCCTGGCCGATTAACATGAAGGGCTCCTTCAACAGTGTAGTCTCTGATGAAATGGAAATACCCAGGACCGGGACGGCACCTGAGCGATAGTGCGATCGAGGGTGTCATGACAGGGCAGCCGGGAGGCTCCCGCCAACAGCTCAGCGTCCCCTGAGCGAACGGAAAGAACCAAGACCGACGGCGCGTCGGCCCGTGAACGATGGGCCCGTGAACGCCGTGGCAGGTTGACATGCAGGGATCTGGCCTGAGCCCAGTGCCCTTCGAGCAAACGGGAACAACCCTTGACCAATGTACAGGAATAAATACACGCGAGCGATCGAGAGCGCCTTGGCGGATGAGCTGTGGGGCCCTGGACAACAGCGTAGAGTCTTCCGAACAAATACGAAGAGCCAGACTAATGTGGCGTACCCCTGTGCGATCAACAGTGTCCAGACAGGTCGACGGAAAGGAATAACGGGCTCCGGCAAGAGTGCAGGGCACTCAATATTTAAGACCGAGTGAAAAGAGCCCTAGAACAAAGTAGGAGGCCGCTGAACATTGAGTGCCTTGGTACGTTAAAGTGTAATAGAAATAGCGCGGGGCCCTCCTGCCAAATGAAATGAACCCGAGACCAACATGAAGGTCCCCTGAGAAGCCGAGAGGACCCCGGAAAGTTAACATATGGGACCACGGCCACAACATACAGAGCCTTTCGAGCGAATGAGAAGCATGCGTGGAGGGCCCTTCATCGCTGAAGAGTGCCCGACCGGTTGGCACATAGCGCCCAACGACAGAGCAGGGCCTTTCGAGCAATGCAAAGAATATAAGGGCAGCGTGGAAGGCTCCTTAGCGATCGTATTGCCCCGACAAGTGGACATATAAGGCCTTGGCAAGAGCTATGGCTTCTGGTGGGCAAGATGAGACTCAATACTTTCCCAAGCACCACCGCTTAAATCAGCGAGCAATTATTTTTGTCTGCTCGTGGGCCCTCACTTTTGCCTGCGGCTGTTCTCAGTCGCTTAAGGGCCCAAAGACGTCCAATTTCGTTACGTCTCACGTTAAAATTCCTACGTTTGTTCGGTTCTTCGGATCCAATGGAACACTTCGGAGCCCACAAGGGGGAGGGGGATTGCCCGTGCCAAAAACATTAACCTATGCTAGTTCTATGCAACGTTTTGTATATTGCTGGCCGCTGATTCACTAAGAGCGTGTGAGCACTGCATGTCTTGTGGCTCCGACCCATATGGTATATGTCAGACGAGGATAATAATTGCCGTTTGATTGTTTTATACAAAGTGTTCTATTCGTGCAAAGTTCCATCGAAATCGGAGAGCGCAAGGAGCGGCCTCAGCCGAATTAACATGGAAATGACCCATATGGTGAATGAGTTATAGTCACACCTTATCTGCTGCCCGACAAGCTGCTTTTGGCTGCCCGTCCGCTTTGTCTCGCGCCGGGTCTCCTAAAGGGGTGGCTGCTGCTGCCGCTCCCTGACACCGGCCGCTGCCGCTTCCTGACGCCGCCCCCCACCCCCCCGCCGGCAGCATACGCCGGTCGCTTCACCCGCTCGAACAGCGGACATCGCGGTCCCGTCGTCGTCCCGAGCCAGGGCAGAGGAGATGTCGACCGTCAGCAGTACCGCGAGCAGCGGTAAGGACCACCGCGGGCGCGGCAGCAGCGGCAGCAGCTCCATAGCACCGCCGGCGGTCCCAGCCGGCGGCATCAGCACCTTACTGGCGTCCGTCTTCATCACCGGCACCCTGGCCGGCAGCGGCATGCTGGCACTGGCCAACTCGGTCCGGCTCACAGGTGCGCCGGCCCCGAGCCCAGCTAAGCCAGACTCTGTCATCTGGCTGATGCCTGGAGGTCGGAATGAGCTTCATATGCTGGAGGGTAATGGGTCAATGCGCGTCCGAAAATGTGTGCACGTGTGTGTGTGTGTTTTGGTGTGTGTGTGTGTGTGTGTGTGTGTGTGTGTGTGTGTGTGTGTGTGTGTGTGTGTGTGTGTGTTTGTGTGTGTGTGTGTGTGTGTGTGTGTGTGTGTGTGTGTGTGTGTGTGTGTGTTTTGGTGTGCGTGTGTGTGTGTGTTTTGGTGTGCGTGCGTGCGTGCGTGCGTGCGTGCGTGCGTGCGTGCGTGCGTGCGTGTGTGTGTGTGTGTGTGTGTGTGTGTGTGTGTGTGTGTGTGGGCGCGCGCGCGCGAGCGCTATCTGATGCATGTCTAGTTTGTCTAGGCGATGGACATCGAGCACTTCAAGGCTTACTGGGAGCTTGATACGTCTAGATACGTCCAGATTCTCTCCCGTGTTAACATGCCGATGATAAGCCTTCCTGGTGAAGTAGCTGCTGAAGTGGCGGTGAGGCTAGATATTCTCTGAGCCGGCTGACCTGCTCGTAGGTCTCAACAAAAGAGTCACCACTACCAGCACTCGTGGGACCACCTCTCTGGGCCCCGCCACAGCCTCCACTGACCGTCCTCCGGTGCGCCCCGCCAGGCTACATCGGCCTGGCCCTGCTCGTCTACTTCGGCGTCAACTCCGCCTACTGTGGCGTGGTGCTGTCGCGCTGCTGGCTGATCGTGGAGGAGCGCTACCCAGAGCTGCGTGGCCAGGTGCGCGCTCCCTACCCGGAGATCGCCTACAGGGCGTACGGCCGCAGGGTCAGGTGAGGTCAGGGCGAATTCTACAAAGAAATATCACAAGTGACAACGAATTCTTGAAGGAGACGGACGGGATGAATCAGCGACTCTTATTTATGTCTTACCATGCAACGCAGTGGGATTTATATCAGTCTGGCTGAGTTCCCGCTTGTGAAGGTTGACACATTTGGTCATTTCGTGTCTCGCAGCATGTTCTGGAAGGAAAGACATATATGAAATCTTGGTGGGACTGGTCGTTGGCACGCGAACGGAGATTTGCCCGCGTAACCGTGCCGGCCACATGGTTGCCAGTACCGGGTAGTTGAAATTGGCTCTATTTGTCGCATATGTGCTAAAGGGAGTGTTCCACATTTGAAAATATCAAAGCAAGCATCAGATATAATGAAATAAGCTTACTTTCAATTTTTGGTATACTTTTAAGGGTGAAAGACTGCTCTAGACGGCGCAAATTCTCTGTTCAGTAAATATGCTCCTCAATACGTCATTGTTTAAATACGTCATCGTACATTGATTAAGAACAGAGCAGACCATTAAGGGCCAAGCGACGGCCATTATATCTGGAAATTGTGCTCACGAACGCTAGATATGAGCGAATTGACAGTTATATTTTTCTTGGGCGCGGTCGCCGCACGTCCCAAGGAATGGCAAAATTTGAATGACGCTCTTACGGTGTCATGGATGCCTGAATAACCTTAAAGTAGTCTCCCCGAAATAGTCTGCACATCTTCGCAGGCCAGTGGCTCATTAGCTCGGTTAGGCTCTCGGCTAGGTTTTCCCGCCGATCACGCGATGATAATGGTGATGATAATGATATGATCAGCAAAGATGCACGGGGCGCCTTACTTGCAGCTCGTGTACTTGGCGACGGCCTCGGTGCCTTTCGACACGGCGTGCTTGGCCAGCTCGCCGGGCAGCAGCGACGCACGGCCGTCTGGATCCCTCGCGACGTGATGGTCGACCACTTATAACCGGCCAGGCGAGAGGCCTCGGCAGCGATGCACTCGAAGATGTCGTTGACGAGCGAGTTTATGATGCTCATGGCCTTGGACGAGATTTCGGTGTCCGTGTGCACCTGCTTGAGCACCTTGTAGTTGTAGATGACGTACGATTCCTTCCTCTTCTTCCTGCGCTTCTTGTCTCCCTTGGCAATGTTTTTCTGGGCCTTGCCGACTTTCTTCGCGGCATTTCCAGTTCTCTTGGGCGGCATGCTTGCTTGCCGGGGTGCAGCGATCAGTAGCATGGTTAAGGTCATAAGGGGGGTAGGGCTGGGAACTGCACCAGATTACCTTCAGTATACCTATTTCAGTTCAAAACTCCATACAAATGTGGAGCACGCCCTTTAAGATGCTGCTACTATTGCCACTGTAGTCATCATCATTGGTTTTTGTCTCACCATCGTTACGATACCACACGCAGAGCAAAGCGACCCGGCATCACGTGGCTTCCACTGCCACGCTCTTGGCTAAGCGGCTCATTGTCCTAAGCCTGTTTTTATCGATTGAAGCAATGAACGCTGCTCCGCTGCCATCGTCCATGTAAAAACAAAAGTGGAATGTTAGGGGGAAGGGGGCGGCAGCTGGCCTAGTCTACATTTTCGTGAAATTCTATGATAAGACCTAGGTCAATGCATTTTTAAAAAGTCCACTTCCACACACTTTGACTCTCCTACTTTGCTGGTTACCAATATGTACATGCCGTGTCTGTATATACGCGTAACTTCATGCTTGATTCTTCCATCACGAATTTCGATACACTGTACAGAGCATTACTTTGCCCAAACACAATCGGTCATAAATTGGCTTCACTGCCAGCGCCTAGCGATCCTGCAGTCAGTTGGCTACCTCCCCGTACGGGTCACTGGCGGTCAGTTGGCTACCTCCCCGTACGGGTCACTGGCGGTCAGTTGGCTACCTCCCCGTACGGGTCACTGGCGGTCAGTTGGCTACCTCCCCGTACGGGTCACTGGCGGTCAGTTGGCTACCTCCCTATACGGGTCACTGGCGGTCAGTTGGCTACCTCCCTATACGGGTCACTGGCGGTCAGTTGGCTACCTCCCCGTACGGGTCACTGGCGGTCAGTTGGCTACCTCCCCGTACGGGTCACTGGCGGTCAGTTGGCTACCTCCCTATACGGGTCACTGGCGGTCAGTTGGCTACCTCCTTATACGGGTCACTGGCGGTCAGTTGGCTACCTCCCCGTACGGGTCACTGGCGGTCAGTTGGCTACCTCCCTATATGGGTCACTGGCAGGGGCCGGACTGCTCGGCATGTACTGGCAGCAGACGCCGGCGGAGTCACATTCGCCCCACTCCGCTCAGTTTGACAGCCTTGCAACATGACCCGCCGCCTAGCTTGAGCAAGCTGTGGCGCAGCCTTCAATCCACGTGAGATTGTGTTGGGGGTGGCGAGCCGCCGCCAGCCCCCCTCACCGTGCAGCGTCATGCGCATCGCCTCCGCTCTGCGATAACAGTGTGTCCACACACTCGAGCCCAGCGTCAGCGCAGCCGCCGGCGGCAGCGCGTGAGACCTGACATCGTTTCCACATCCCGCATGCTTCGCTGGCGATGACAAACCATGCCATTTGGCTCACTATTCTTCCCATGCACGGCGAATGATGACGCTATCGCGCGCCGCGTCGAATAACATGGTGGTTATAAATGCCTCATACGAAACGTCTTTGTTGTTTGGAGCAAACGGCGTGCTATTATGCTCAGAAACTGTTCCGGTCCGGGATGAACATAATGTTTTATGGTTACGTATAACTTTGTCATGAGAGTATATGCGAACATATATTGTTTTATCAATATTTACGAGATATGTACGCGCGCGTAGCACACGTACATACCTCTTATATAACATCTCATACATAGCATATGCAAAGGTTCGTGCATAGCACGAACCTGTGCATATGCATATATATATATATATATATATATATATATATATGTATATATATATATATATATATATATATATATATATATATATATATCTACATTCATATTTATTTGCATACATATTTCAACGACGTTAATATGGGTTCATGGATGTCTGAGTGACATTAAAGTAATCTCCCCGAAAAATTCAGCACATCTCCGCGGACCGGTGCCTCAGTAGCTAGCATGGCTTAGGCCACAAGGAGGGCAGGGCTGTGAAATGCACCAAATGCTCCCCAGTATGGCTATTTCAGTTCAAAACCCAATACAAAATGTGGAACATCCCCTTTAAGATATCGCTACTATTGCCATTGTAGTCGTCATTGGTTCTTGTTTCAGCACCGGTAGCAACAGAGCAAAGCGTCTCGGCTATATATATATATATATATATATATATATATATATATATATATAAATGACGGTCTGTACTGAACTATGATACCGCCCTCCGGCATTGGAAGCCCAATGCTGAAGCAGGCGGAGCTCAGACCAAGCACCCAGACCCAACCTTGGCAGTGTATCGGAGCAGGCGGAGCCCAGACCAAGCACCCAGACCCGGCTTTGGCAGTGTATCGGAGCAGGCGGAGCCCAGACCAAACACCCAGACCCGGCTTTGGCAGTGTATCGGAGCGGGCTCAGCTCAGACCTTGCCCCCAGACCCAGTCTTGGCAATAAATCGCATTACGGGGACAGCCTGTTGTGCACACAGACTGCTGGCATCAGTGGGCATCTTCCTGAACCAGTTCGGCGGCAGCATCGTGTACGTGCTGCTGTCGGCCGAGCTACTGCAGGATCTGGCCGGCTCCACCATGATCAACTGTTACTGGATCCTCGTGGTAGCCGGTGTACTCTGTCCCTGCTCCTTCCTCGGATCGCCTAAGGACTTCTGGTAAGATCGCAGTCTTCAGAGCTTGATTGGTTGAGCCAGAAACGTACGACAATGCGTTCGCGTTTTTTTACACGTTTTAGCAAAACGCTGATGTTTTCTGGCCTGCCGTCTTTGACACGCCAAGTGAATAGGGCAATTAAAGTGGCCGGTGTCACATAAATCCATAAATTGCAACGGACTGGACGGGAGAGTTGTAAAAGTACTCGGATTGATGGGATTCAAGTGCTGAACAGCATTAGCAGATTTAGAAAAAATGTTAACTCGTGCAACAATTTGAAAAACTAATGCAAAATCGTGTAACAATTGGAACAAAAATAGCGTGAAATCAAATGACAACTCGAACAAAAATAAGGCGTTCACGTGTCCTCACGGCATGGTTTTCTAATGACATTTTCCACTTCATGCAAAACCCGTCTTGAAAAATGATGTCCTTTCTGACGTTTATTGGCATAGAGGATATTTATGCTATCAGATTCAGCATGCTCTTCGGGAATCCTTTAGCTAAGTCCGCGCGGCCGCCTAAAAACGCGCATGGCATTACCACCACCCGCGTGATCCCAAGTCTGGCTTCAGTTAGCCCACCCTGATAGTCGATCATCGTGATCTGTTTTCCTCACAGGTTTATCGGCGTCACCGCCCTGGCATCCACAGTGCTCGCCTGGCTATGCATCCTCATTCACTTAAGCATGCATTATTCGGTGACTGTGGTCAACGCCACACATGAGTCTCCGACTTTCGGCACGCTCTTCCTCGGTATGGCCAGCATCTTGTTCGCCTTCGGGGGTGCCTCTTCCTTCCCGACCATCCAGAACGACATGGCCGACCGCAGCGCGTTCAGCAAGAGCGTCTTCTACGGCTTTGCAGGTTAGTGATAAACATGTGATCACGGCCACTTGCGGGCCGTGCCGTTTCGTCTCATGCCGCGATCAGCGGGAGTGTTGTTTCGCATCATGCCCCGACCAGCGGGGTATGGCGACGCTGAGCGACCTGAGCTACTAATCTGTCACAAACCCTCAAAGCTAAGCCAGAGTTCTAGGCCTTCATGGATGAGCGGTTCTGTTGGCCCGGAATCACGAGCATGAGTCTTATGCAGACAAAGGCGTATAAGATAAGGGACTTGCGGGCGCACTCAGAGATCATGGCTCTCTCGACTCACAGCGACGCGAATTCACGAGCCGATTCCGCGGAATTACCCGCTGTCGCTCCTGCACGGCGCGAAAATGCTCACAAATAGCACACCAGCAACTGTCGCCGGTGCCGTCATGCCACTCTTGATAGCGAGAGTTCGGTTTGCATGGCACGAGGACACTGAGGCGAGGTGAATGGAGCAAAAACTCGGAGTACAAGAACCGTTTGGTAAATCTAAAATCCCAGGTCGGTTTTACTGTTTTCTAACGTGAGGAAAAGAGGGAACAGGGCCCATTCGTTGATAATCGATTCTAAGTAGCAGCCGCTGCTCAGCACCACACAGTTCCAGCTGTACAGCTTGAGATGAAGCAATCGTAAAATAATTATATTCATCATCGGTGTCAGTTGCAATGATTCCAGGCTGTGAACTGCATATTTTGACTGCATTAAACCTTCCGGGTCAATGAAATAAACAACGGCGCGGTACAAACCAGATTGCTTCGATTTTAAATGAGCTGTTCAGACTGTTGTCCAAGTGCCAGCACTGCCCCGGCGTTAGCCCCAAACATAGCCATTTTCCTACATGAAATCAAGCGTCGCCTGTCTACAGCGCTGTTAATGATGTACTTCCCGATGACACTGCTGGGCTACCTGGCGCTGGGCGATCAGCTGGACGCGGACCTCATCAACTCGCTGACGCCGGACGGCTTCTTGAAGACCGCCGCCCAGGTGCTGTTCATGTTGAACCTGTCGGCGTCGCTGCTCAGCGTCATCAGTCCCGTCTACCAGGAGCTGGAGCAACGCATTGGCATCCCGCCAGGTCAGCGACCGCCGCGCTCACGGCGACCAATCGGCTGCGTGCATCGCCTCGGCCCGTCATTGGCTCAACGGGTCGTGCTGTGCACACGATTGGCTGGAAGTACTACCGCTGCTCGGTCACTTCGAAGATGTTGCCTCTTTAACGCAGAAGTCAAGGGCATGCAATAGGCGCTGGTGCAGAAGGCAAAAGCTCTCAAGATGATACTCCCTATGTGATAATGCGATGTCGAAAATGTGCGTCATTTCTTGAAGTCAGGCTTTATGTGTGTAGACAAGGTTATCACATCATGTTCAACTAGATGCGATCGCGTTGCGGGCAGTGTCATGCTTCTATGAAAAGAGGACGTTGCCGTTTTGTTTTCCTCCCACTGATTATCTGCAGGCCTTCGTTTTCTCCCAATTTTTTTCGAAACAAAAGGAATGTGTGGGAAGGATGTGGGAAGTGTTTACGAATCGTTTAGAAAATGGGAGAAAATAGTTAAAGGAAACTCCCATAGTTAGTACAGACAGTACGCGATGTGATGGCGGTGAAAAAGGCGGTATATGGTAGGCAAAAAGTGCTGAGCACAGAAGGCAACAAGGCAGTGTATAGCGTTGCTACGAAAAAGTTAAAGAAGGGAATTAGGGTGGCCAAAAGTGTATCAGAAATTTGGCTAACAGACACTTGCTCTAGCGATGTTAATTTTTTTTTGCTGTTGCAAATTCAAATATAAGTGATCTTCTGTGGCCCCGCTGGAGGAAGATGAAAAGTTACTTGTGGAGAACAGGGACACCGTAGATGCTCGCAGTACTCACTTTTGCAGTTTTTTGTTCTTCAAAGAAGACTGCGTGATCTCTCTGGTAAAATACAAAATCTTACGGAAAACAGTCTAGAAGACTTGATGGTGGGCGAAGGATACTAGTAGTAAGTAGTAAGTAGTAAGGAGTAAGTAGCAAGGATTGCAGTAAGGGACACCTTGAAGATAATCGAGGTCATCGGTGGCCGGGCATGGCCAGATATATGGTAGTGGTGAGTGAATGCGCTAGTAGTTAAGCTTGTCCTCTAACGTATGTATTTAATAGGCCATTGCATTTCTCGGAAGTACCCGAAAACTGGCGCAATGCTAATGCTGTACCGATATTGAATGAAGGAGCCAAAAAGTATCAGAAGTTACAGGCCTCCTAACTGCAGAAAATAGGAATAAGATCTCCCGAACAGTTGAGAGTGCGGCTCCACAGGGAGCGATGTTTGGTTCTTTGCTATTTATCATTTTTAAGATACATAGTTAGATAGGATTAGAGAGTAAGGTTCCAGCATTTGTTGACGATATTGAATTGGTAGGGGTGTCGAAAAATACCGACCAAGTGAACCAAATTCAGCTTGACTTAGAGAAACTAGTTAACTGAGCTTCTCTGTGGCTGATGTCGCTGCATTATGATAGTGTATGGTAATGTATTTCGACAGTTTTGACAGTGAGGGCATTGCCTATAAAATGGAAGTCCAGTTGTTAGGCAAAATCGAGGAAGAAAAGGGCATAGAGAACATCATTTCCAGGGATTTCTAGGCTGAAAAGCAATGTGTGGCTATTAGGAGCAAGGCAGGTCGGATGCTGGGCCTTTTAAACAGGAATATCTGGTACAAGAGTAGGAATTCGGCCAAAAATTGTACTTAGCTGATGTCGCACCACACCTAGAGGTTTGTGCACAGGTTTGGTCCCTATGCTTCGAAAAATAAATAGATAGCCTGGAAAGAGTATAGCGAAAAGCAACTAGGATGATGGATGAGATTAGCGACTTAGAATACAAGGATAGCTTGGACTTGGAGCCTGGAGTTGAATTCACTGAAATATCGTAGAGGTAGAGTGGATCTGATAGATATTAAGACTTAACTATAAAGAGGCAGGTGTCATTTAGTCAACTCTTAGTGAATCGTTAAAATGGACTGTCAAACCAAGTTGTAGGAAGTCCCTCTCTGGCAGGATTTAAAAATCGCTTGGACAAGTTCTATCGGTGTTAAGATGTTGTGTATAACAGGATTTTGACAGTTCAGGTAGTAATATTAGTTCTCAGGATGTGTGCGAAGTCTGTGGTAGGCCAACGTCGTTGGGCCCTCGTGGCGCTTTGTTGGCCAGGTGTCTTTATGTCTTTATGTCTTAATGTCTTCGTGACTACATTGCACCATTATTGCAACGCTGTTGCCTACATTTAGAGTCATCGTTGGTCGTATGGAGTGAGATGACAGCATTATTCCAGATTCATTTAGCCATGCAGATGTGACGCCGGAAAAATAACAAAAGACAACACTTGTGCGCAGGCTCACACCATGCCACATATTTTGTATTAGCATTATAACAACAAGATTCGGGGTGATAACTGCTTTACCCTGAACGATGATGACTGCTAATTGTTACAACTGGCGCAGCTATAATGATGGACCTGTGCCGCCTCTCTGTGTGTCGGCAGAGTTTGGCGTGCGCCGCGTGCTGTTCCGCACGGCTATGATGGCGGTGAACGTGCTGATCGGCGAGACGGTGCCCAGCTTCTCCAAGGTGCTGAACCTGATCGGCGCCAGCGCACTCACGCTCATGACGTTCGTCATGCCGCCCATTCTCTACCTGCGCCTCGCCTCGAACACCGACGGCGGCAAGTGGAAGCGTATGTAAGTTATAGGGACAGCGGATGACGGCGGCCTGTATTGCTGTTGCTCGTCTTCCTCAATGGTCTCATTGAAGCAAATGACATGATAGCTCTTTTGGTGGTATTGCCGTTACTTTATGCCACAAGGCAACTCAATTACAACCCAGGCGTAAGGGCAACCGCAAGCGCACCGAGCGCATTTTGAGCACACCAAGCACATGAGACGCTTGGAATGTGCGGTGCTGTCTTGACCGGCCAAACCCAGACTGAATTGTTGTATTTCCAGCGAGGTGCCCGTTTGGGAGAAGATACTGCTGGTGGAAATCGTGTTGGTCGCCACTGGCTGCGGGATCATCTCAACTTACTCAGCCATCGCCGACATCCTGGATCCGGACTCCATCGCCAGCTCCTGCCTGATCCATATCAACTGAGCTATAGCCATACAGCACGCCTGATTCACCGAACTCCGCCTGACTGATCAGCACCGAATTGTCCTCACCTCCTGCCCTGAGCCACATCAAATGAGTTGTAAGGGTTTTTGACTACGGGACATCAACAGAGGTACTGCTCCTGGACCGCATTCACATGCACTGAGGTCCATCTCTCGCCTTGTTTTGCTGTAGTTGAGCTAAGGCTGCCGTGCATGCTCCATATTAACTGAGATAAAACTCCAACCCGATTCATATCAACTGAGATCCGGTTTCTGCTTGATCCACATCAACTGAGAACTGAGGGCCATTCTTGAAAGACATGGCGTCAACTGGGTCTTAGGTTGTGACCGATTTGCATCCACTGTGCTCTAGCTTCTGATGTGCAACTGCTGCCCGCTTGGCTACATGCCTCGTTACATGCAACAACACGAGCATGTCGCGGGTCAACACATTTATACACTAGTATGATGTTTTTTTTTTAATAAATGCGACTGTCGGATTGTGACTTTTGTAGCCGCGACATGGCGCTGGAGATGGATGGCAGTGTGCAGGGGTGGTAAAACCTGCCGACTTGGTGGATAAGGCCGGCGACAAAAATGTGTATATTCACGCGAACCTTGGCGCCAAAAATGTGTTTGGACAGCAAATTTGAGTGACGGGCAAGATGGAATGATATAGCACACTATGCAAAACACAATATGAGGTCTTCACGCGTAGATATTACTCTTCCATGGTAATACATCCTGCCACACAACGCCAGCAAACGTTTCCGTAAGGACTCTTTACCGTACTCTACGGCACTCTGGTATCTTTTCTAGGCTTCATTCCAATCCGGCGACAAAAATATCCTACGATTTGTAGTTGGTCGGTCGACTCGATGACAGGACGGCGACAAACCAGTGTATTTCCAATGGCCCGGCCGATCAGCCGACTCGCTGTTTTTAACAACTGACTCTCGGTGTCCCAAACAAGACAGAAGAAAATAATGGAAACAATCTACATATGGGGATTCATCTGGCCGCAATGGGATGTTTCAACCGTTGCGATGTGATTGATATGACGTGGGTGGTGACTTTCAATGCACTGCAATTTCGCGAGTGACATTTGCAATGCAGTGTCATGAATGCCTGCCTAGGGTATAATTTTTGACCTTGCTTACTGCGGTGGCCGTGCCACAATTCAGCATCCTGTCCTCAGCGACGAGAGGCATTGAAAGTTTAGAGTAAGTCGGCGGGATGATTCGATCAAGGTAGCAATTGACCTGGGATTATCCAAACTGCTTTTTCAAAGCACCGAAAAGGCTGTTGACTCACTGAAGCAGTCACAAGCGACCAGCCTTCCCCCTTTTGAAAAGAGCCGTGGGTTTGTAGTTGAAGTCTGATGGCACTCCTCATGAAGGGGAGTAACAGAGGGTGATAACAGTTCTGAAATGCTAATCATGTCATTTTTATTCTTGTCCTGGTTGAAAATGGTTACCAGTGACATAGATCTTCAAATCAGGGGTGTCCCCACTTTTTATTCAGTTCAGGGCTCCGACTCTCTCTCTAGGTTTGTGAAGTGCGCTACTCTGGGAGACACCCATACTTTGGGGGTAAGTTGCATAATTTTCACTGCTCCCAAACCTGTCTTAAAAATATGCCCCTGTTTGGAATGCAATTATTTCAGCGATGTTTTCAAGGTTTTAATAGCATTTAGCGATTAGTCACAGCTCAACCTTTTGCTGAGATGAATCTTGTTTCCCGGAAATCCACATGATAGCCAATGATGTAGGCTACCGGAAGGCAATACAAGTGAGGGTGGGTTGGTGTAGCAAATGTAGGCAATGAGGAGCGGGAGGGGGGGGGGGTACTGGTTTCATTGTCATGCCCCCTCCACGAAGAGTTTTACTTCAAATAGCAGGAGGTTTTATGGTATGGCGGTAGAACTACCCCATGAGGTCAGTAAAAGTTTGACATTTGTTCGTCTCTGAGGACAATGTTGGCTATTTCCTGATGATAGCACACCTACTGCACCAGGAAAGCTCTGGAAGCCATTGATTCTGCAGCGCTCATTCATATGCATGCTTTCGTTGCACCTGTGAGCATGACATTGCGTGGATGCAGATGGGCATATTTTATTACTGCTGTTGCTAGCAAAACATTGTAAAAATTGTCCCGATGGAACCACTAGTGCAATCACTGTATACATTTAAATACGGGTTGTGAAAACAGACAGCCTGCCTTATGTGCAACTTACATTGATGGTAGAAATAAATATAGTTTGTGTGGAAACTACAAACAAATGCAGATTGCTACAGATTGAAATGCAGATTGTTGCACCAGCACGCGTAAATAAGCAAAAAAGGATGGCAGACAACAACTTTAATCCATACCCTGGTTCGCCGGTTTTGTAACGCGGACTAATGGGTTGGGTTGGGTTGGGGGATTCCTTGACGTTTGCAAACCAAGAGAGCTATAACCTCGCAAAGACAAACAGTGAACTGTCTTTTACGAGATCTCGTGATTGGTAAGAAGTACTCTGCTGTTAACAGACTCCATTAGATAAGGCCAAGGCCAAATTTTCCTGAAAACCAAACATCAGCTTGGCATGTTCATATATACGAAAGCATGCAGTGTTGTGACATGGAATATCAAGAGGTGTGTTCTCTGCTTAACTATGAGTACAATGACGTTGTTTGATCTGTTTGGAGCCTATACTTATAATGTAGGGTTTTGTTCATGTAACAGTGCCAACCCTCCTCGCGCGGTCTGCGGAATCATCGCTTGCTCCCGCCGTACTCGCCGGCCTTAAATGATCTTGTAGTGCTCATAAAAAACATCGCTTCTCTGAAACCGTAATTGCCAGGGACACTTCTTTGCGTGTTAACACGCGTGCAGTGGATGCCCCAGAGACTACCAAAGATTTGAGCGAGATTGCACAACATGCCGCATTGGTATCCCCAGAAAACCGCAGGCGGGGGGGGGGGGAG
>NW_023596921.1:4813758-4886468 GCF_011947565.3 Pollicipes pollicipes | reverse complement strand
AACGAAACAGGGGGTGGCAGGCCTTAAACGGCCGCAGGTACGCTTTTGACATGCAAGACGTCAATGGCTCTTAAGACCACCTTGGCGCTGCCTAATTATTAGTAATTTGTAAGCCTTTTAATCACTCTGATAGCCTTGTTATTTTATTTCCGCATGACAAATTATAGGTCGCTGGAGAGATATTTCAAGGCTGCTTTTTACCAAAAGGTCAGATATAACGTATATTGCCATCACACACACAAAGCGAAAATAAGAAGCATCCACAAAAAAGAACGCACATAAAAAACGAAACACAGGCCACGAAGCGGAACAGAGGAAAAGAAATATGAAAAGGAACGGCACGGAAGAGCGATTTTTACAGAGCTGCAGGCGATTACATGGCTAGTCATCCATGTGCAAGGCTATGCTGCAAATTTTGTCCCAGCACGTGATCTCATAGAAACGATTGATGGTGACCTTGCGCAGAACGTACGCGAGCGCTCATCCTAAGAATCCAACGTGCGCTGCGCCATATTTCCTCTCTTGCTGCCCCAACTTGCCCAATTTTGCCTTCGAGCGGTGTCGCAAAGGAAACGTTGTTGAGAAAGGGACTCTTTTCACTGTTGCTAAAGGCTTGGTGCAGTGCAGAATATGTTCAATATTGTCGTGGCGGCGTTCCTTCACCATGGTTTTGAAAACCGTGTTGTGGCAGCTTCTTGGTTATTGTAGATGGGCTCGGAAAATAACAACCACATACGTGGTCGAGAACACGTAAAGGCCGTCTCTCCAGCTGACCGGTCTACGGCCGCTACACTCCATTGATGCGTGTGGTTCGCTCCTTTGTTACAGAAATAAGAATGGTTGAAAACCCAGACCTGATATGAATGGTGGGCAGCATGATGCCATCGTTGACAGGTGTCTGAACGCAGCGTGGATTATTCGCGGGAAATAAACTCGTTGGAACCGAGCCAAACATTACGAATTATGTGTTGCGTGCATCATATTTTATCACACTTGTATCATGCAGCATGATCCAAAAGTTATAAAGCTCAGCACTATATGCTCATTTACAGCTTATGTTCCAAAAGGACCAAGATTGCATGCTGCTACCTTCTGAAGGCTAATAAAAGCATTACGAAACGTTATGCCCCGGGCTTCATTTGTCTTGCAATATAAGTGTCATTTAACTTACCATTGCATTCAACAACACGTCAACATTTTCTTTTAATATAAAAGTCCTGATCCTTTTTATTGGCACTATTTCTACCTTTATGACCAGATTGAGGGCATTGTTAACTCTATTTTCAGTATGATGTTCACATTTTTAACAAAATATATCTTCAAGTTGTCCATTTTGGATTTACATATAAAATTAACATGGCCAGTTACACCCAAAATGCATCCGGTTATGAAAAATATTTTCGAATTCGGCTTTAAGCAAAACTTGGAGCAATATTTTTGTGACTTCAGAGTACGTCTACTACATCGGTTATTTGAGTAAGCGTGAGATTTAATTGCTGGTGCTTGCGTTTCGAGAATTCGACTTCGTGTCGTTCTTCGCGCTGCAATCATGCTCGTGACGAAAAATCATCGGTTACTGGAACCGTGAAAATCGAGTCTCATTCAGCACGTGGCGTGTGCATTCTTGCATGCATACCTCTAAATTGTGTTTTTTTTTCTAGTGATGAGCGTCTTTTCGCCTTTCACGATGTTGTTATCCATCATGTCTGCCAGTATTGCGCTCGTAAAATACCTCGTAGTTGGTGAAAATCCATCGTTGGAATTATTACGGAATGCATTGCTACATTTCATGTTTCTATTTATCGCAATAAGGGCTCGACTACTTCGGCGGGCTCCGGCAATCTTCAGCCTTGGTAGGCGGAGCCCTGCCGTGCCACGCGCCACGGGCTGCTGCAGCAGCACTAACGAGCAGGCAATGCCTTCCTTTGTTAATGATGAGGTGTCCAGGCCAATCAACATAAGTAACAGCAAACAGTCCCGAATTGGTGGTCTGGTCGTTCGTAGCTTCCGTAGCCACGGCCAGGTTTCGCACTGACCAGCCATTACTTCAGGCCTGGTTGGCTCGAAGAGAGACCGGTTCGCCTCACGCGCGCCTTTTAGTCACGCGCCCAGGCTTTACCAGGTCGGCATGGCGCGCTGCTGAACCCATGGATTGCAGAGGGTGATGGGAAAAGTTATTTGTGTACTACGCGCGGAGCAAAGTACCAGCGCTTCCTATCTGACATTGCGTCATTCGGTGGTTTAATGGGATATTCAATGGTTAAGCTTCAGCTTACCTCGCTCTCAACGTTTTGCGACGCACACAACTTTCTACGAAGCGCGGGCCACTTGCGATTGCGTACATGAGGGAATCAGACTAGAGAAGAGACGAGAGGGCAAATTTCCGCACTGAAAGTCGCTCGCGGCCTTGATCTGGGTGGAACGCCCTTGCTAGTTGTTACAGTCATTGGAAACTCCCGCTTGAAATGAGGCTACTCGATTAGTCAACTCTGAGTCAAGGGCGCCACCCGCATTGTGAATGAGCTATAAGTAGGTTCTAAGAGCTGAATGTCGCCACCTGGTCAGCTTAACTTGGAGTCGGTGACGGGCGACGTCGTCGCTTGGTCAGCTTAGCTCGGAGTCGGTGGCGGGCGATGATGGCAAAGCTGCGCTCAAAAATCAAGATGTTCCGCGCGTCTCAAGGGCATGCTACGTGAAACATCGGCGTCGAGGTAGTGTACCGATCAACGCGGAACGTCCCCGAGGTGAGGCGTCCTGGACAGTGTGTGTTCACGGTGCACTACAAGGTTATTACCAGGTATCCGAATGCACCCAGCCGATAGATACTAGACAGCATATACACTACTGGGTGTCATGTCGCCGTCAGCAGCACATCACCCCCAGCACTTCTGCAGCCGACAGACTGCCGCGGCAGTACCTTGGAGGTGAAGGGCGTGGGATGGAGCACCACCTTGCCCAGCTCCTTGTCGTCGAGGGAGAGCATGCCGGCCGCCTCTGTGTACAGCTTGACCTTGACGGCCGGCAGCGGGTGGGTGGTGGTGAAGTCGCCTTGGGTGTCCCACCTGGTGGCAGCGGAGGGTGCGGGGAAGGTCAGCACTGGTACCGCCACCGGAAGCACAGCTTCCCCCCCCCCCCCGCTTTTTCCCTGCTATATCGCTGGTTGATGGAGTGACTGGTGCGACGTCGGTTGTGGCAAAACATTGGCAAGAGGCTGCGAAAAATAATTGGTCTGGTATGCGTATGGTGAAAGTGAGCAATCACCATCGTAATTAGGCTCCAATAAGGGCACTCGCACCGTACGACGTTACGACACAACTGAGGGTGCGGGAAGAAAGCTCTTCACCAGCTACATACTCAAGTCATGCCAGGGCAGCCCGACATCACCATCCTCCATCCAGTTGACAAAACTCGGTTGGTCTCAAAGCTGATAAAGTCGCCCCTGTTCCTGTGGCGGAGGCCAGCTGTGCCCCATGACGTAACCGAACCGCTCCTGTCTCCGCACCGGCCACTGACATGGGTTTGGAGGCCTCGGCCTGGTCCGTCTGCAGCTTTTCGCCTCCCTCCACCTCCATCGTGCAGTAGACAATCTTGCTGGGCGCCAGCGACTTGAGGCCTCGTACTTCCATGACCACCACCTGTCGGTGGGCGCGGGACGGGCCTCCAGCGTCAGCTGCCGTGCCTCGTCGCCACGCATCACGTATTTAAGGACTGGCGTGTCGACTTAAGGCCTTGCAATATGCAGCAGCTGTTAACTACTGTCATCACACGCCAATGCCAGTTCACATCACGGCCACAACCGAATAACGAACTGAGGCGTCTTATGGCTGTACGTGCCATATCTGTGAAAGTCATATCACAGCGACATATATGTATTTCATTTTCCCACGCTTCTGCAAATATGTGTTGCTAATACTCTGGCATTATAAAAGGAAGCAAGGCGTCGTAACAAGAAATGTGGCTATTTTTTTTTACTAGCCTCAACATTTTTGGGAATGACGTGCAATAACAAAATACACGCAGTTAACAATAACGCTCAGAAAAATACTGCGAGCGATGTTATAGAACGCCAGTCGGCGATGGTCAATGGTCGTGGTATTTCAAAGGTGATGGCCGATGGATGCGGTATCTCAGAGAGGTGATGGCTGATGAATGCGGTATCTCAAGAGGTGATGGCCGATGAATGTGGTATCTCGAGAGGTGATGGCCGATGAATGTGGTATCTCAGAGAGGTGATGAACGATGGATGTGGTATCTCAGAGAGGTGATGGCCGATGGATGTGGTATCTCAGAGAGGTGATGGCTGATGAATGTGGTATCTCGAGAGGTGATGGCCGATGAATGTGGTATCTCAGAGAGGTGATGGCCGATGGATGTGATATCTCAGAGGTAATGACCGATGAATGTGGTATCTCAGAGGTGATGGTCGGTGGATGCGGCATCTCAGAGAGGTGATGACCGATGGATTGTGGTATCTCAGAGAGGTGATGGCCGATGGATGTGGTATCTCAGAGAGGTGATGGCCGATGGATGTGGTACCTCAGAGAGGTGATAGCCGATGGATGTGGTACCTCAGAGAGGTGATGGCTGATGGATGTGGTATCTCAGAGAAGTGATGGCCGATGAATGTGGTATCTCAGAGAGGTGATGGCCGGTGGATGTGATATCTCAGAGGTAATGACCGATGGATGTGGTGTCTCAGAGAGGTGATGACCGATGGATGTGGTATCTCAGAGGTGATGGTCGGTGGATGCGGCATCTCAAACTAGTCACAAAAGCCGAGACATGAAAATGAGCGGCGAGAGGCGTCGAGATTTCAAGGGTCAGCAACGCAATTTAAGCGCACCACCGACGAGAAGCTGACCAGCCGAACGTACTCGAGCAGTGGGGAGGGGGGTCAGAATGTTCTCCGACGGAAGGAGCAGCCTGGCACTCCCCCCAGTGGCCACCTACCTCGAGCGAGAACGACAGCACCACGTCCATCTTGGAGAGCGTTTGTGTCGGCGTCCAGACTGTCACCTTCAGCCCTAGAAATGGAAGCCTGTGACCTGCCGAGTCAGGCCAACCGGAGGTCATTACTCAGGCCACGGAGGTGAAACGTCAGAATTGCCCTCTGGTGATGACCTCAGGTCAGCACATGCACATGACTCCGCTCAGCTGCTCAGCCTTGGGTGCTGGCCACTACACGGTCCGTCGCAGCGGCCTGACCCGCCAGCATAACAGGACTAGCTGACAGCCGCGTGTCTGTTTCACCGAAGCTGCTCAAGCTACAGAACTTCGCGTCAGGCCACTAAGCGACTGCCCTGTCCGTATGCTCAGAGGAATCCCCGAGGCTAGTTAATTATAAATGATAGCAGCACGCGGCTATTCCAAACGTCCTGAGCTATAAAACTTTGATACAAGCACACTATGAAATTCTTGTTGACCGTTCATCGGCATGCAGCCATACGATGCACAAACAAAACACCACCGATCACCTCCATGTAAGAAAACGTGTTCTATGTGGGCGGTGGGGCATAAGCCAAAAGCTTTCAACAAACAGTTGCCAGGTTGTCGTGCATTCGAGGCTACCAGCGGACGGGCAGTACGTGTGGCCTTGCTTGTCGCATTTGGCCAGTCATTCACCTATAGCGTCTCATGCGTCAACGCGCGATGGGTTCAGACTTCAGAGTGCGGATCATGGGATGCATGTTACATAGCCTTTTCAGAGAACACCAACAATCGGCACGCTCTTTGAAGTCAGCCTATCGCATCTCATTCCATTTAGCCGGGCGCCTCCGAAGCATGCAGCATAACATATTTCGTCTCTTTGGAACATCAAGACCGACAGTCGCCGCCCTATCGACAACGCGCAGTGCACAGCCAGCGCAGCCCTTCCCCTCTTCGCTAGGTTGACGTCTACACAGCGACAAGCGGCCAGCAAGACCAGCTGCATGCTGCGGTCCTCCAACTCCCCGCCCTCCCGCTACCGACGTGCACGCCGTCGCCCTCCGGCAGGCGCACGGCGACGCGCGTTGCCGTAGCGCATGCAGCATGCAGCGCGCCAGCCGACCGACGGCCGGTCGGCCTGTCGGGCCGGGGTACACGCCGGCCCGGCCGCCGCCTCCGGCTACCCGCGATCAATGGATGGACGGCCATCGACGCGGCGGGTCGGCTAGTGACGGGCCGCCGACGCCGATAAGGCCAGCGCCGACACGCGGCGAGCGTGGGCGCTCGCCGACGCGGCGCGCTGCGACACCGGCGGCAGGCGGGCGTGCGGGGGCCTGGGCGCCCAGCGCGGCAGGCGCGCGTGCGGGGACTGGCGACCGGCGTGGCAGGCACGCGTGCGGGGACTCCGCGCCCATCGCGCCAGCCGCGCGTGCGGCGACTGGCGCCCGGCGTGGCAGGCGCGCGTGCGGGGACTGGCGCCCAGTGACGGGCGGCGTGGGTGGCGAGTGCGACGCGTGCGGGACTAGCGCGGTGACGGGGCGGCGCCGGGGACCCGCTCTGAGCGGGCGGCGCGATCGACGGGACAGAGCAACGCGTCTACGGCGCCCGGTCGCCCGGGAATACCTGCCCTTAGCACAGAGCTACGTCGCCGGCTGGGGACACAGACACGGAGTCAGTGTGGCGCTCGGAGGCTGTCTCAGGGGGCGGGACGCACGCGGTGGCTGCGCGCCCCACCAGCATTCGCATCACTAGCAATGTCCCGTGTGTCGAACCATATCAGCCCCCATCCAGAACGACGCCATGTGCCTGGGATGCATCTCGAATGATCATTCAAGCTAAAACGACGTCGCTATGATGTTTTTACCACAGCGTAATGGAATTGAAAGGATATTTCTCCTTGAGTTGGTCAAATCTGAGACATATGCGTGATGAAAAATATCGCCTAAGGTTTCCACACACGTCATGCCAGATGTTGAAAACCGGTTATAAGCAAATCAATGTCATTTAAGGGCACCGCGAATGTTCTTTTCAAAAGTTCGTGACAACCGTTTGGGATGTTTTGCCAGCCATCGCCTAATCCATGTTTTGAAGCCTGAGTTAAGAGAGCTTTTCGCGGCAATACTGGGTGACGGAGACCGGAGCTTAAAGTAAATGGACGAATGTATCAGAATCTTTTACTCCCACATCAGTAATCGCAGAGCGCGACCGTCGTTGCCAAAAATGAGACTCATGACGCATGTTCAGTGTTTATCAGCGGAAGCTTCGAGAAAGGACGGGGGTAACGGCAACAAATAATGTTCAAACCGCTTTGCCTGCAATGGCCGGGACTCCGGCGATGTTTGCAAGTGGCGTTCGCCATGACAATGTGATTGCACATTGCATCGAATGTGGAAAGAATGGACAAACCGTTGCGCCCTTATTCCGGCTTAATGCCGCTGTTTTTTACCAGACGAGGTCATAGGTCACAAACTCTGGCCGGCAGCATCGGCGGCCTTTTGGTGCAGCGCAGGGCAACTCGTTAATTTTGGCTGAGGCAATTTACGGCTTTGGAAGCCGAGTAACTTTTTGTGACAGCAAAACAACAATGACAGATATGCATTATCGGTAGCCATATTGGAGAAATCTGAGAACAAATTCTGGGTTTAGAAGAATGCTGTACTAAGCGACAAGAAATAAATGTTTACTAAGAGCATTCTTTGCAACTTGGTAGCTGGAAAGCGCGCAGAATGCATCTAATGATTAAATGAGATGCAGGCATCACTGTTGCCTGCTTAAAATTCAGCTCGCAGGGTAAAGGCGTAGTGACGCGGCCGGGGCCAAAGGTTATCCGCGTGTCATCAGTTCAGACGCAGGTCACATGCTATCGGACCCTTCTTTTTGCGTGCCAGGTGGTTGTTATAGGCCTCACTGCCTCCTCCCCAAAACGGCGTTCATCTCGGCCCTTGTCATCCACCTGTTTGTTTTGTGCTACGCTCGCTTCATTATCAGGTAGGCTGTGCAGAAGTCTTTTTGGCGTTCAAGACGCTGTTTGACGTGGCAACCTTCGCACTCCTGCACGACAGCTGACGGGCGGGATATGAGCTCAGGTCAGTAAGATCTAACGATCGAGGCAGCGTCTGATGGATGCCGCGACCGTGCAAATATGCCTTAATTGTGGCGACGGATACGAGATGGCTTTCGCTGTAGACGCGAGGTGCCAACGGACAAGAGCGACTAAGTAAGTCATTGTGTCTGGCTTGCGACCACACAGACTCAAAACAAGACCAGCTAAGTGACCAAGTTCAACTCTTAAGCATGAAAGAGGTAGTGTGGACATAACCTGAAATACGAATAGCTAGTTCATGCATACCTCCTGTATGCCTCTTACTGCTCTTAATTGCTCTACACACGTTCAGTTGTTCGGCACATAGTTATATGCACATCTTTCACAGCAGAACTTCCACGCCCAAACCCGTACCAGCAAACACAGTTTCCACAGGCCCGATGCACTCTACCTCGTCCAGCACGGCACGGTTCCACCCCGTCCACGCGCCTACCCCGGCATGCAGCCGGTGCGGCTGCGGGCCGTGCGCCCGTGTGCGGCCGCCCAGCCGCCTGTCCCCGTGTGCGGCCGCCCAGCCGCCTGTCCCCGTGTGCGGCCGCCCGTCAGCCGGCGTCACCCCCTCGCCCGTTGGCCCAACACAGCATGCTGCAGAGAGAAAGAGAGAGAGAGGGAGAGAGAGAGGGGGAACAGAGATGGAGAGAGATAGATAGATAGAGAGATAGAGAAAGAACGTGGCGCCGCCATGCAGCCCCGGCCCGGATAGATAACTACGTGGAGCCGCACAGCAGTCGCCAGCAGGGGCACAGTCGCTGGAAAAGAGGCAGCAGCCAGTGGAGGCCCGCGTGGCGCGGGCCCGCAGCACTGCAGCAGGCAGGCGAACACGCCGCGACGCACGTGGCGAGTGGCCTTCCTCCGCGCCGTGCACACTCTGTGGACCAGCGGCGCGGCGGCGGCTCAGTGGCCGCTCCGAGTCGGCGCCTCTCTGAGGCACTGCTGAGCGGCGGCTCAGCGGCGGCTCAGCGGCCGCTCCGAGTCGGCACCTCTCTGAGGCACTGCGGGGCGGCGGCTCAGCGGCCGCTCTGAGTCGGCACCTCTCTGAGGCACTGCTGAGCGGCGGCTCAGCGGCGGCTCAGCGGCCGCTCTGAGTCGGCACCTCTCTGAGGCACTGCGGGGCGGCGGCTCAGCAGCCCCTCGGAGTCGGGGTCGCTCTGAGTCGGGACGTCTCTGAGACACTGCGGGGGCGGCGGTTCAGCGGCGGCTCAGTAGCCACTCTGAGTCGGGACGTCTCTGAGACACTGCGGGGCGGCGGTTCAGCGGCGGCTCAGTAGCCACTCTGAGTCGGGACGTCTCTGAGGCACTGCGGGGCGGCGGTTCAGCGGCGGCTCAGCGGCCGCTCTGAGTCGGGACGTCTCTGAGGCACTGCGGGGCGGCGGTTCAGCGGCGGCTCAGCGGCCGCTCTGAGTCGGGACCGGTCTGAGACACTGCGGGACGTCGGCTCAGCAGCCGTTCTGACTCGGGATCGCTCTGAGACACTGCGGGAGCCGGCGGCGCGGTGGCGGTTCGGCGGCCACTCACAGTCGGGGTACTCGGGAGTCGGGATCCGACTGAGAGGCTATGGAAACATTCTTTTTTCCTATTAATATTCCTGGAGCATTACATTGTGCACGTCACATTCCCCAATGGTGTGCTTTGAGTCAAAAGTTAGTCGACCAGCTGATCCCAGGACACGTCAGGATAACGCTGTTAGCGCAATCGCAGGTACGGACGTTGGAGCGATATGCCTGGCATACTAAAACTTGTGATGGTTTTCTCGTCGCGGCAGTGACTTTATATATTTTACATGAGGTCAGGATAGGTTAATCCAGGTCACCAAGCTCTCACATTAGGTCATGGTGCGTCAGAAATGCTGTCCTCTTGATACATGATGCAGCAGTGGATTTTTATGAAGAGCGCTTCATGCATCCCTGAAGGCTGTATCTATCGCGTGCAAAACACGAAAGATACGTCATCGAGAGATCAGGAGTTTTAAGCCATCCTGAGTCGATTTTGCCTGCGCTCACCTGTGCAGCAAATAAGGAATTTTGGAAGGTTGGTATTTTGTATGCTACTTTGACACGCACTCACCTTACATGCCGATCAAAGACTCGATAACACGCTTGATCAAGATTTTGACATAATTCTAGTGGGAAGGCACTTCATTCGGTACCTTTTTCCCGAGGTATTGTTTGCCACTTTGTTATATTCGTTGGACCAGCATTCTAACGTCTGCCTGGAAGGGCTACGTAATTTGGTTCAATGTCATATTTTGCAATAGACTACTGGTAGGCCTGAAAACTTGTTCATAAAACAACAGTCCGAATTTGCGGTTTCTCAGATAAAACCGTCCCAGTGGCCCGCTCATCACGTTAACCGGGAGAGGGGGGGGGGGGGGAGGATTACGCGGAAGTGATACGAGAAAGATGGAGCTGTACCGAATTTGATGAAACCAAACACTTGACCTTATGGTGCTGATTAATATGCGAATTAATAACAGACTCAGCTCCTCAAACACCAGAAGCGTTCCAGTTAAACAAATGCCCACTTAAAAAGTTAATACCTGCAACAATTATTTATGGCAGGCACGTGCAGCATTTGCATGGCAGGCGCGGGCATTTTTCGTTCTTGCTTTTAATACTTCCCTTGCTCAAGTGATTATTTCCCTTTGCTCCACCGTACAATACATCGCCCAAAGTATTGGCTTTCATATCGGAATGCTCCACCTCACGCGACTATTTCCTATTTACCATATGCATTTCCATTACACTTAATTGCATATTTGTCACGGGAGGTCGGTATTTTCAGATTTCTTTTAACTTCAACGTTACATGGCCTTCAAATGATTACAATATACAGGACATTTCCAAAATTCTGCGCTAAATGAGGTAAAACACCGTTTTCATGCATGCTTCGATCTGTTCTGAGAAAAATATGGAAAGCTTTTGTGTTCGTCCAACGTCTTTTAGGCATGCTCGTGCAATGACTGACGCATTTACCTCTTATGTCTTCGTATATGTGCGTACTGTCGTGTACGTGTACCATGCACGGCGTACTGCTTATGTGTACGTGGGCACCACATCACACGTGTGTTGGAAACAATACAGCATATTGCATGAATCCTGTATCCGTCTGCTTACACGATAAACAAACATCGACGCAAACCCAATAGCTGGGCCTTTACCTTCAGACCGTTACAAACAAAATCAAAATAGTGAAGCTTTATTTCCTTTCGTTGTTTATAAAAAGGAAACCCGTCTCGTTGCATTTAAGAAAGCTTCAGCAAGCCATGCTGTCTGCATAGTTAAAGCGCATTTTTCAGAAGCGTCGGCCCACAATCTAGTTAAAGCGAACTCTATTCCATGAACGTGACTTTGCGTCGGACTACGACATTTTCGCTTTGCAACAAACTCTTGGAACGCCTCGAGGCCGGACGTTCTCCGAACCTATCTCATTCAGCCGAGGAGCCGTGAAGAAGCCGAGCTTGGCGTCACTAAAACTGGGTTTGCGAGGGCGCGCAAGTCGAGTTGGTAATGAAGTAAGGAATTTCGCCGGGCAAAAACGTTTGTGACGTGGGTAGACTTATGTATCTTAATTGAGAACGCGGCGTCGTAATCGCTGTCCCGCCCCATTATCAGTGAGACTTTCAGACCGTTCAGTAACCCGTTCAACGCATTAAAATCAAAACCTTTATATTTTCACAATCATGTCTGCCCTCCCTCACCCACATCCATCGCCTTACGGCATGGCGCAAGGATCCAGAAGTTTTTTCGACAGGCTCATTAATAACCTCGAAATAAATCAAAAGGCCGTGAGTGCCTGGTTTTTCGGTTTTAAAAGCCAAGAGTTCTTGTGCTGACAGTTATCACCTTAAACACGCTGCCGGGTAGCCGTTTGAATGCATTTCGCTTGGGTGGGGGTCGATTTGGCCCACCCAAGATTTCAGAAACTAAGGGAGCTAGCAACACGAAATTATCAAGGTGTAATGTCCTGTATGTGAACTCACCTTTGTCCATTTTTGAGATTCCTTAGTTATGACCTTCACGTCAAATAATGTCAAACAAAGTCAAACTCCAAATTGGTGTTGAAAGTACCACCAAACCTTCTCATGCAAACACCGTGAATCTAAACACCTGTTCTATCCAAAAGGTTACTGCTGCTCAATTAAGGTCAGTGACCGTGTGTGACCTTTCGAAGGTCATCTGACCAAAATCATGTAAAACTGCTTTAATATTTTGCGTTTGAATAAGCGTCAACGACCAGGCTGGGCAATATGTTACTCACAGCAAAATGACCTGGGTCATTTTAGGCCCGTGACCTATTCTGATCTGAAGAAGTCCATAGAAGGTGCGTAATGTGGTTCCTGTTATTAATAAATTCAAAATGAAACACCAGATACTACCCTGTCCAGCAAGCTCTAGAGTGATAAGGCCGGTTGGTTTTGACCTTGGTCTGACTTTCACACCTGACCCTAGGACAATTAAATTTGATAATTCAGTTGTCGCGTTGCCTATGAAACTGTTACATAAATTTATGGCTTCGTCCAATACTCCGTTGTTGCATCAGATTGAGCGATTGCCTTGACATTGTCTTCGCTGAATCCATGGCCTGATTTTGACCTGTTCTAGGTCTGTTCCCTATGAAGGTATATCGAGATATTTGCACCAAACGCTTTGCTAATTAATAGCCTACAGCTACGCAAAATTTAGTGCGGCTACGCCGCGCTGTTCGGAAATCATTCCCGAAAAAATATTTGCGATGGTGAAATTGACGCCCCCCCCCCCCCCGAGCGCATGTTAAAATACCAGGAAGCACCAGTTAAACACCGTTGGATATAATACCGATACTCGCCGTTTCGAACTGTGCTTATAACATCGTGAGCGGCCGCGAATCGCGTCACCAGTTCTTCCGACCGTGAGCCGAGGTTCAGTGTCTGTACGGCGCAAATGATCATGTTACGGATGAATTCTCAAGATGAAAGGCATGACAACAGCAATCGCGTGTGACAGTACGCTGAATGCGTGTTTTCAAATCTCATCATCCCACGCGTGAGCAGCTTTCTAACTTCTTTCAGTAGAAAACCCTTTGTAAAAACGATTGGAAGGACTCAAACAGCAATTTTCGACATGTTCCCTTCCATATAACACCATGGGCCTAGTGTTGAAATCGGAGACGAATGGGGACCACCCAATCCCCTAGCACACATATGGACACCCTTGGCCTTCGCGGTGATTCCCCATAGCTGTCAAGGCTACTCATGTCCAATGTGATATATACGCATCTACCTGCTGAACATGGAGAGGAGCTTGCTTCTGAGCGCGTCTCCATTACGGGCACATATAAGCGTCCTGAGAGATCTGTGGAGTTTAAGCGCGGCCTCAGCTATCAGCGTCTCCGAATGTGAGATGGGGAGAGGGGGAGCAATACTAATTTTGAAGTTGATTCTTTGCATGCATCGCCATAGGATAAGACTCCTCAAAAAGCGCGGGGCCACGACCCCCTGACCCCTGTTATAACGCTTATGACATGGGGCATCCGATATTTAAGCAATCCATGCATAATGTCCTGACTGAAAACGGGGCATCGTGACATCGTGAAAGGGCGGGGTCCTCTCTGCTCTTCAGTCACGCTTCAGGTGCACCTGCCCATATGGACTCGCAGAAGGGGGACAACCTTCCTGCAGTCGGCAAACCAAATAAAGTACAACGTACTTGGTGCAGGTGTTGTATCTTGTATGGAACTGCATCTTCCTGATACTTCCCTGTCACACTCAAAGACATACCAGCCAAACCCCTGTAGTGATTGTTTTTACTGTAACGGACAGCTCTATTTCCTGGCATCAAAAGTTATGGAAAGTAGATATTGTATAAATAGGCCAACAGCCAGGTGCGCAGCTTTCTGTTTGGTTTTAGGGGTTACGGCCCACACTTGAGAAGAAAGTAGACTATCCTGGAAGAAAACCCATTTGATGGTGCTATGCGGGGTTGGTTTTGCGACCTTTCACCACTCAGTATCCCCATACCCCCTCCTCACCCCGAACTTATGTTGTGAAGCTCCGCGCATGCGTGCATTAAAAGATTGTGCAGACCCGAAATCGTTCGGCATGAAGGTAGCAATAAAAAGGCCGTGAGGGATGAAGGTCGCATGACAAACGGTCATGCAGGGTACGAATCATATGACGTTAAGGTCATATGGTCCATTTCGCTGCTTGGTACGACCCCGCTGGCGGCCACAACGTGGAGCTGACGCCGGACCGACGGATGGCGGCGCCTCCACTTCCGCCGCGAGGTGAACGCCTTAACACGCTCCCGGGTGGCCGGCTGGGATACCCTTCGCTCGGCTGGGGGTCAATTTGACCCCCCTGAGATCTCAAGAACTATGAAAACTAGAGGCACCAAATTCACAGGGTATGTTGACCTGTACGTAAACTCACTTAGGTCAAAGTTTGAGATTCCTAGGTCATGACCTTCGGCTCAAATAAGGTCAAACAGGATCAAATTCCTGGTTGGTCTCCAAAAGGCCCCCAGAACATAGATACCGGTTTCTAAGCAAAAGGTCGCATGCTCATTCAAGAAAAGCGACCTTGTTTGACCTTTTGAAGGTCATGGTGATAAAATAATACAAGACTGCTATGAGTTTTGCATTTGAATAAGCGACAAAGACAACGCTAGGCAGTGTGCTCCTAAAAACCAAGTGTTGACCCGGGTCGTTCAAGGTCAATGACCTATTCTGATCGTCAAGAAGTCCATGGAAGATCTAGAATGCGGTTCCTGCTTGCAATAAATTCGAAATGAGTACCAGAAACTATCTCATACAGAAAGCCCTAGAGCAATAAAACAGGTTGGTTTTGACCTTGGTCTGACCTTCATTCCTGACCTTAGGTCAATGCAATTTACTCATTCAGTTGTTTTGTTGTCTAAGAAATCATTTCAGAGATAATGGCTTTGTCTAACACTCCGTTGTTGCATCAGATTGAACGATTCCCTAGAAATTGGCTTCGCTGAAACTATGGCGTGACTTTGACGTACCATAGGTCAGTGACCTTACAAGTTGTATCTAAATTATTTTCACCAAACGATCAGCTATTCAATTGTCTACAGCTATGCAAAATTTGGCGCGGCTGCGCCGCGCCGTTCAGAAACAATTCCGGAAAAATATTCGGGGGAGGTCAGCTCGACCTCCGCTTATCCGACCGCGTGTTAAACGAGCGCCTGGTCGGAACGCTGGTGTGAAATGCAGCTTTATCCAAACATTCGCTGTGGAACAACTCCGCTCCCGAGATGTTTGCCAAGTGGCAGAACTTTACCAGATGTTCTAGGAATGCGCGTAGGCTTTTAATGCTAATTTCTTCCCACAAACTTGGCAGTTGCTGCAAAACGGACATAACCGTAAGACCGGACATGGGGTCTTTCGGGTAATGACCCACTGAAGACCCGTAGTTTAATATCTGCGGCATATCCTTCGCAGTTTGAAATTAGTGCAGAAGACATCCTCACATTTCGGCTACTGGGTGCAAAGTTGAATGGGGGGGGGGGGGGGCTGTCGTTCCTTTTCTGAGAGACTTGCATCTCTCTTGGTTCGTGTGTGCGGTTATGCTTTCTATCTCCATTTCTCTTTACCTTGGACTATGTTGCGATATCGATTTCTGTCACATCGTTAAGACACTTATAATTTCCGGTCTTAATCTCTTACACAATTCTTGAGTTATGTTTTTGGCAGATGACTACCCTTTGCCATAACTGATTATGCCTGACCGCCTTTCTCCTGGCAAGCTTGATCCCAAGCGGTGTTTTATCTCAGGTATTTTACGTGAATGTTGCTTCCTGTGATCTTTTAAAATGTTACTTATCTTGATTCCGCGCAACCTTTTGCTTTCAATTTGTTCATATCCTAACATACGTGGGTCTTTCTTCGTACTAAATTGTGTTCTGTGGTATTTTCTTCTTCCACCTGAGGATTGCCACCTTTTCTGCACGATGCGCCACGCGACGCAAAATGCAAAATACATGGATGCATATTCAATTTTGCTCAAAAGCGCACATCCGGCATGTCCGGGTTCATCCAAAGTTCAACACAGTCCCTTGCACAAATTTCGTGCAGGGTCCCTCTTTTCCTACGTCCTCCAGAGCCGTTTTGCTTCGGGTGGTCTTGACGCGCCCCGAGCAGCGAACAGAGGGCCATCAAACTCGATGTCAGGACCGCACTGCGGCTCGCCACATGGTCGGATATTTTCTGCCGTTCGCTGTCCGGCCTGGCAACAGTTACACAACTTGGTCACCTGACGTGACGATAAGCTGTCGAGCGTCTCGCGACCGGCTCCGGCTTCGGCTTCGGCACAGGCTTGGCAAAGGGCTCGGACTTTGGCTCCGGCTTGAAACACGCTCGCCTGGGCTGGCCGTCGTCTCCTAGCCGATCAGCGGCGCGCCGGAGGTGGTGCGCTCCAGTCCCTCACTTGTGAGTCCGTCCGCCGCACGCCTACGCACCACGCGTCTCCACACAGCGGGCCTCTCGCCGCCGCTGCCCACGCACGTGGCTCGGCACGTGTTCTTCCACGGTCCAGATTATTTCATGTTTTTAGATCGTGATCCGGGAAGTGAACAAATGCATATATATATATATATATATATATATATATATGTATAATATTTATAACTAATTGTGATTTTGTTTCCTGGATATCTCAACTGACAAGACACGCAGTTTATCGCAGTTTTAATGCCAACCACAGCTTCGTGAATGCATGTACGTCGCTTAGTAACAGGGCGGATAATGCGCATGCAGCTAAGGTCCTCGGGAAGGTCCTCAGTCTATGTCCTAAGAAAGACCCAGACCTAACAACTTTGTGTCCATTTCACATTTCCTTGCATGTGAAAGCGATAAAGCTACAAAAAACACTCATATATGGCACATCAGTCCATTTAGGTCAAACGCGGCGGTAAAAGCAGAGGACGTTAAGGTACAGACGAAGTAAGACAATGTTCAGCACTGTGTTCGTAACATTTATCTTTCGGCTGCAACACTGCTATGGTAACATCGAGGTTGAAATAACTGTGGTTACATATCATTTATGAATGGTCATATTTACATTCGCATCGCATCGGATTATCTATTGTTTTCTTAGTGCTCGGTAGCTAATCCACTGTTGAAAACCAGCACCTATCACGATAAAGTAACACGTTTGGCTTACCATGCACAACTTTAAGCAAACCCCTATATATATATATATATATATATATATATATATATATATATACAAAAGCACGTCAACCTAACGCCAACTAAAAGGGGCACGAAGTGCTACAAAGGAGATGGCACAGTTAGTCTAGGGCGTGTGAGGCGACTGGACGAAGCCTGGCCGGTTACCAATGGCACTGGAGGCGCACTCCACACCGCTGCTCGTCTACCGTGCCTCTGGCATGCTCTGACTAACGGGGTACAGAGTGGGGCACCACAAACACGGCGGACGAGACGGCGGCAGGCGAACGCGGCAGCGCCGAGGCTGCCTACCAGCTAGAGATCAGGCACCGACACGACTTACTTAAACCAGCAGCTCACAGTTTTGGAATCATCTAACAAGCTTTCCACGGCTAATGAACTGGTCTGGCCGTTCCAATCGGCCCTGGCGCTGGCGCTGCAACAAAACACCCGTGCCGGTTTGACAGCGTGCCGGCCTGCCCGTTACACCGCGCCGAAGGGTTGGCGGGGCTGCTGCGGGGCCGGGTGGGGCCGGCTGGGCCAGACCGCCAGCCGGGGGCCGCGCGCCACTGCAGGCGGCCTGCGACGGGGTTGGACAGTTCCAGGTCTGCGAGCCGACGCTGATCAGCTCTCGAAGGTCAGGCGTCTCAAGCGGAGGTATTCAACTGGCTTTATTGGTGCGCTTGGGGTCATGAACAGAAGGGCGGGTTTCATGCTTGGAGGTCAAGAAAGGGCGGACGGTCTGCCTACGGCCATAAAAGACCATTGTCATGTCCACACGAGCTCTCGGTGCAGCGTTAGAACGCGGTGCTAGAAGGGACAACCGGCAAGCTTTGTTTGCGATCGCAAAAGGTCGCGAACCAGAGGTATAGCCAGGCTATCTGCCGCAGTTCACCATATCCACCCAGTTAATAGCAACATCATTGAAAAAGCAAGTAAACAAAAGCACAAAAAACCCTTGAGAGTAAGTGAAATGGGCTGTGGCGACAGCTTAACAAGTGAAGCGAGTGAAAAGCAGCCCGGAGAAACAAGGACTAGTCTCACCTGTGATTGTACTTCTTCAACTTCTGAAGACCATATTTGGAGTCCGTCGAGCCCTTGGAGACAGGCAACGACTCCAAGTTGACCATCAGCTTATTTATTTCCGACTTCTGCTCTTCTACGTACAATGATTCCATTTCTTTCAGCACAAACTTTGGCATCAGACGTCGATTCTACGAAAGGCGAGTACATTTCATTAAATTCAGCGAATGCTGCGGTTAAAAAGGTCTTCGAGCATGCTTGATGGCTTTTTGGTTCAGATATCGTCAGGCCAATGATGGACTGCAAGCTTCCTCCATTACGGTCGGCTCCGTTGACTTGTGGTGTCGGCAAATAACACTTGGCAAACGAATTCAATAGCTTTGCTACCACGCAGATGCTATACTATAAGCCCCCTCATGAAAAACAGCACAGGAACAGACAAAGAACAGCAGAGCCCTTCTCCGATGAAAATGAGTGGCCAATCAGCAATAAATCTTAAAACATGTCAGTTTTGCGAACATGGCAGTGACCGGGACCAGTGCAGGTCGGTAAGGGAAGCGGTCCCTGGGTGACCGGGACCAGTGCGGGTCAGTAAGGGGAGCGGTCCCTGGGTGACCGGGACCAGTGCGAGTCAGTAAGGGGAGCGGTCCCTGCGTAACCGGGACCAGTGCGGGTCAGTAAGGGGAGCGGTCCCTGGGTGACCGGGACCAGTGCGGGTCAGTAAGGGGAGCGGTCCCTGGGTGACCGGGACCAGTGCGGGCCAGTAAGGGGGGCGGTCCGTGGACGCACCCGCTCCATCTCGGCGACCTTCTGCATTCGACCATCCAGCTCACGGCGGATAGCGGCCGCTTGTTCGTCGGCTGAATCCAGCTGAAAAGAGCGCCACGTCCCGGTTACATACCGTGCATGGCACGTCCCGGTCACATATCGTGTATGGCACGTCCCGGTCACATACCGTGTATGGCACGTCCCAGTTACATACCGTGTATGGCACGTCCCGGTTACATACCGTGTATGGCACGTCCCGGTCACATACCGCGTATGGCACGTCCCGGTTACATACCGTGTATGGCTCGCCCTAGTCACATATCACGTGTGACACGTCCCAATTCCATAAAACGTACGGCACGCCCAACGAAAAATCGCAATGCCAGCTGAACAGCGCGTGACGCCGAGGAGCCGACCACCGACAAAATGCGATTCATTACACGGCGAGCCTGCCTCGACTGGCTGCTTTCCATTCAAAGTGACGACCGCCTGGCAGATGTCTCTGGCTTGCATCATTTGCGTCTAGCCAAACCTAGAACATAGTGCGGTAGTAGCGTGCTGCCTTTACATGGTTCACGCGCCGGCCTGAACTGGGTTTGGCTTTGTGAGCGCAGTCTGACACGGAAAATATAGATGGGACATTTCCTGTTCTAAGAAAGCGACTGACTTCTACGCGTTCAGAATCAGACACCAGGTTTAAATAAATTTCGATCCCGTCTCAAAAAGCTTACAACAATGCGGGCCGAAGATAATTACGAGCAAAACAACAGGAAAGACAAAGAGAGGAGAGGAAGTAGAGGGGAGCAAAGAAAAGGAGAGAAAGAAAAGCGTGAAAGATAGAGAGTGGGAGAGAAGGGAGGAAAAGAGAAAGGAGAAAGAGAGAAAGGAGGCAAAGAAAAAGGAGGAAGAGAGAAAGGAGGAAGAGAGAAAGGAGGAAGAGAGAAAGGAGAAAAAGAGAAACGAGGAAGAGGGAAAGGGGAAAGAGAGAAAGGAGGAATAGAAAGAGGAGAAAAAGAGAAAGAGACAGTGGACCTTAAACGTCATATTGAATGTACGCCAAATATCGCAGAAGCTCTCCACAAATGGGGTGGTTACGAGTCGCCGCACATCGCTCCAGCGGTTATCTCTGCGAGGCTGTGCCAACGCGGTGACAGACTAAGGCAGAGATGAGCCAAGATCCTCGCCGCGCAGGAGATCCCAGTCGTTCCGGTGAAAATTTCCAAGCGCCTCGCATCAACAAAGCACGGCGGATCGCCTCAAGGAGGTCAGCGAGGCGCGCTTGGTCAGGGGATAACGCTGAAGCGCGGTATGTGGCCCGCTAACCGGGGCCCGGCGGCTCAGAGGCTGGGCCGCCCCTCGCGGCGCGGCGCCAGCCGGGAGGCTGCTGACACGGCCAAACGGAAACTGATGACGGCCGCGGGCATCGAGGCCGCCAGCTTCAAGCGGCAGGGCAGACTCTCAAAGAAGCTATGGCGGGTAGAAAATTCACATAAGTGTTTTGATGCAGCAGCTAACAGTTCCAAGTTGTTCGTCGTGCTAACTCAACAGCATGACCTTGACCCCAACTCCCGGGCCCGGCTGCCGTTCTGTCGGCCGCTGCCAGCTTGTTGACGCTGCGGCCGCCACACTTCATTACCGACCGGATCCCAGTCGGGTGCGGCACTCGCGACCAGCCAAATGCAGCCCAGATGCTGCTGCAGAATTTCACCAGCTTTCGCCAGGGTGCTGCTCAAATTTCTGGCTAGATTCAACCGAACGCAGCCAGAATATGAGACCAGATCCGGCCCGTGCGACGCTCACATATCCGCACTCCGTCAGCACGCAATCCAGGCATGCCACCAGCTTTCATCTGGAATGAACTAAAATGACAGCAAAACTGAACGAATATGGGACGAAGATCAAATAGCCGGTTAGATTCTATTCGCACATAGCTCAAGCCTTCCACTTCGTTTGGCCGCCCAGGTGTGTCGTCCACGTTCCATCATGCCTCGGCTGGGCTCGACGATACATCCGGCGGTACATCCGGCGGTACGTCCGGCGGTACATCCGGCGGTACATTCGGCGGTACATCCGGCAGTACATCCTGCGGTGCATTCGGTGGGCCCATCGATCGCAGCCGGTACATCTGGTCTGACTTCCTGCACACAGCTCCTGTGATGTACGGATGTATATCCTGTGATGTACTGACGGTGAGCAGTTAAGGCTGGTGCTGGTACGGGCTGCGATCGGTTCACCAAGCTGCATTAAGGGGGGGGGGGGGGGGGGAGAGGAGGAGGAGTGATTTTGAACTGGGTCGACATTTAGGTGCGAGTCGGTTGGCTAAATTTGACTGCAAAGAACATTTGGTTACTTGTGATTCGTCTATGTACATCGCATGATGTCGAAAAATGTGGCGGTTCTGGGTGGTGGTTGTGGGGGAGGCGAGGACGCACTGCGTACCCTTCTGCTCGAGAGCGTTAGTTCCTCAGGACTGCTCAGCCTGTCACCAGCTAACCTGCAGCGCGTTGTAGAGCAGCTGGTGTTCAAACTTTTTGACACCGAGAATGTTCTGGAAGATGTCGTACAGCTGCTCCTTGCTGAGGATGAGCTCTGAGTTGCCGCTGTTTTGAAGTCGGGACGGTTTCCGCTGGTCGTCGTCTCCCGGTACTGCCGAGGGGCAACGTCTTGGGCCGCGTGCAGCATTTCATTTCATACCGGGGTCGTAAACAAGGGGCAATGTCTTGGGCCGTGTGGAACATTTCATACCGGGGTCGTAAACAAGGGGCAATGTCTTGGGCCGTGTAGAACATTTCATACCGGGGTTATAAACAATGCATTTTACCCTTGTATGGAGTGTCGAACTGAGATAGCCAATTCGATGTCCACAAGACAATTCCACAACTTTAACCTTACTTAACCCTGTAAGATTCTACCATCTGCGCTAGAGTGCAGTTTATCGGCGGGTTATTGAACATCCCGATGCTCTCGCATGACGGGTGTCACGTGACTAGGAAAGACATCAAGGGTCACACGCATAGTCCCGGCCACCGTCTCCGGTCGGTGCTTGCTGGTATGCGACCTTTCAGAGGTATGGAGCAGCCAGGCCAAATTATTATTTTTTTAATTTGATGTTTCTAATGCGTTTGACAAAAAAATATCACCATGTCCAGCATGTGCTGCTTGGTCATGCTTCACCCTGTTCTGACAGCGCATCGGTGGTGCTTTGGAGAAGGTTATGCTTTAAAATGTGAAGGTGTCATTGATTGAGAACTGTCATCAGAGTGGTAGGTCATGGAGGCCTCCTAGCTGCGGCTTGAAAAATTAAGACGTGAATTTATGCATTAGATCCTGAATATGGGGCTTCTTGCTTGAGGAGGTAATACAGTCGTGTTGGTTGACATTTTGAACGATCCCCGCAGCAAACGTTGGTATGTCTGGGCAGAACTGCTCCTCACGTGTCCGTGGAGCGGGAGCGACACGGACAGAGCGGCTCACGTGTCCGTGGGGCAGGGACGGCTCACGGGCACGTGAGCAGAGGCGCTTACCCTTCAGGATGCAGTCGAACTTGGCCATCCAGGAAGTGAGCACCGTCTCCTTGCTCAGGCCATCTATCTCGGGGAGGCACCTGCGCAGAGGGGGGGGGGGGTCAGTCAGCGCTATGTACGGACAGATGCCAGGAATTACTGGCGCCTGGAGTGCTTGCTAGGCCGGCAATCGCCGACGAGTTCTGCGTTTCATATCAGCTTCCGGGTGCGCCGAGGTCCGTGAGAACATTACAAATTTTGATGGAGGAGACCATCCCAATGGAGCCGAAAGGATTGTGACAATTTGAAGAATGCTTTTAAAGCTTGTTCTGGGAAAGATAATGGAAACAAATTGTTGTCGGATTTTATTAATTGTAGCCAAATTATTTTCGTGGCCCTAGCCTGTGCGTTATTTTTTTTATTCACGAGCTCATATCGCGCTGAAATTTGATCTCAGCTGAAAACACTCACTGATGAACATTTCTAACAACTTCGTTACGAAAAGAACGCGCGGAGATCTTTAAGAAAAGTGTATCTCTTAAAGCCAAGCAGTTGAAGCACTGACTGCAAATAGGCACGCTCACTCACCTGACGCGTTTTTCGATCATGTTCTTAAAGATCTCCTTGAGATCATGTTGCGAGCAGGCGCCGGACTGCACCATTCTGGCCAGCCTCTCCGACCTCAGCACCGCCTCTGTGAAGCTGTGGATGGCGTTCTGGAACGCCTCGTCCGCCACAATTTGCAAACTCTCCCTTCAGAAAGCTCTGCAAAAGCCAGGACACAAACACGCTGTCACTGGCGAGTGCATAGCTTATTCGCTTGGAGGCGCTCTCACAGGTTGGAACCGTTCCCTACAGCCATTTGACGCGTTTCCAATCATGAGGAGGAACCTTAACTCGACATCGGGCTTAAAGGGAATACTCCACATTCGTACAGGGATTTGAACTGAAACAGCCATCTTGAATGCCATTCAGTGCAGTTTACAGTCCCGCCCTTCTTGAGACCTAGACTCTTCTAGTTTCACCCAGGTGTCAATGACGCCATCATAACGTCATTCAAATTCTGCATTCTGTGACCATGCGGCGATCAAGGCCAAGAAAAACATAATTGTCGAGTCGTTCATGTCTGGCGTTCATGAGCACGATTCTGAGACATAACGGCCGTCAAAAAATATCCACTAAACAGAGAAATTGTGTTATCTAGAACAGCCTTTTCCGTTCACAAATATACCATTAGTTAAAAGTGAGCTTATTTCATCATATCTGATGCTTGCTTTAAATGTGGAACATTCTCTTTAAGCAAGGTCAACCTTAGGTGGCCAGGAGCGAAGACGCTTGCAGAGGACTGGGAGGTCTAATTATTTTGATTATTATTTTGTGCGCCCCCCCCCCCCCCAAGTTAAGCGCTAGATTTTCCGCAACGATGAGCTTCCAGCCCCCTAGACCTCCCTGCCTCTCCTCCATTGCCCAACAGATCCCGCGCCTTTGATGCTACTGCAAAGCGTAAACAGTAATGAAGTGCGACTGCTCTCCCTGCTCGCACCGAATCCCGCGCGTGTTTTTGCTCTGCCTTCGCTGCTGCAACATTACCATCCAAATGATGGCAAATGCAATGGGTTGAATGAAATACGTTGTTCGCACTGCGCCAGCCGACACAACAGCCGTATGATAAACTGTTGCGGAGTCGGGCGCTGGGCATCAGGGACCGCTGGATCACCCGCAACATTGTGGAGCTGTGCGGATAGACGGCTGGGGAAGCCGGCACTGAGGGGGTATACGGACAGACGGCTGGAGAAACCGACGCTGAGGGGGTATGCGGACAGACGGCTGGGGAAGGCGGAGATCTTAGTTACAAGTTACAAGGAATCTGAAACCGTGCAAAATTGTTGGTTATCTGTGCTGCAGGTGCATCCTTCAGTTTTGGAATATGCCGAACCATCAACCACTTCGACCCATGAAGTAAGCATGTGAGCAACTAATGCCATGAGTTCATCACAGGCGTCATTTCACTTGTCCTGTCATACCAAAGAATGCATGCATCCCAGGCGTCCACTGAATGTGCAAATACAATGGATTTATTAACAATTCAAACACGGCACATTTTACAGAATGCTCCGCGCGCCGATAGTGCAACTTATCAACGCACCGTGCAGGATTTGTTTGGTGGTAGCTTTAATTCTTAAGGATTGTACAGCATTTTACTAGTAACAGCTCCATGGCCATTACCGCTGGACTGACGATAACGGTGACCATATTATGTTTTAGAAAAAATGTAATCTTGCATTTTATCACCGTGGCACCGAGAGATCAGAGATGCAAAACACATCGCTTTCCATATTTGCCCATATTCGCCCCATCTGTTCCACAGTAGAAGACATATATCATTCCTAGTCTCACTGCTTTCAATAATCGAAATAGATACGAGGTCGACTCTAACATGTGCAACCTCTTTCAATCCATCGAATCATCCCCATCGCACAAGGCGCCAGAAGTAAACAAGGTAGAGTCAAGCCAAATTCAAAACGCCTACCATCGTTATGAGCTCTTCCGGGCTCTGGTACGGAGTGAAACATGGGCTGGCGGATGGTCCGGAGCACGAAATCGGGTCAAAGCTGGGGAAAGGCTGAAGATCAGTGGTCTGATGTATGGTCACTGTATGGCTACCCCGATGCGCTGCAATGAGCCTCACCTATCTGTCTCTTATTGGTTCTACGTCTGTGATAGACACAAGTGATACGAAATACATATTATAGATACATATGGGACACAACAAAACTGGTTTAACTTAAAGCTTGCGTTGCTTACATAAATCAAACGATTTATATAACTGTTCACGACATTTGCTCGTGGGCTCGGTGTCAATGCTCAGAAAGACGAGGAAATTGCACTTCCACCAGAGCTCTCAGCTCAAGGTAGTCGGTAACTTCGTCCACGCACCTGCTCTTCTTTTTGAGTTACTAAATTGAGGTCAATGAAAATTACATTTTCTCACTTAGAGCAAGCTCGGAACGCAAACCAGCAAAACCTGCGCAGTGGGAGAAGACCCAACGCTAGCGTGCTCAGCTCTAGCTGGGCAAACAAGCTCAGTTCCAGCTGAGCTGACGTTCTCAGTTCTAGCTGGGCAAACGTGCACAGTTCTAGCTGAGCTAACGTGCACAGTTCTAGCTGAGCTAACCTGCACAGTTCTAGCTGATCTGACGTGCACCGTTCCAGCTGAGCTGACGTGCTCAGTTCCAGCTGGGCTAACGTGCTCAGTTCCAGTTGAGCTAAAGTGCACAGTTCCAGCTGAGCTAACGTGCTCAGTTCTAGCTGAGATAACGTGCTCAGTTCTAGCTGAGCTGACGTGCTCCGTTCTAGCTGAGCTGACGTGCTCAGTTCCACCTGAGCTGACGTGCTCAGGTCTAGCTGAGCTAACGTACTCAGTTTTAGCTGAGTTAATATGCTCGGTTTTAGCTGCCATGCATGCGTCCGACTCAAGGAACTCGACGTAAAAGGCAAAGGCATTGTGAGTGTGGGTCTCACAAGCGGAAAGCCCATTAGCGTGAGCCTAGCACCGCGAGCCGGCTGTGCAGCTGCAGCGCCAGTCGCCAGGTCGGAGCGAACACGGCGCCTCTGATTCGGCCGCTGTGAGCGCCGTCGCCGCCGGCGGCACCCCGGGCGTCTGACCTTGGCCGCCTGGCCAGCTGTGCCCGCCGGCCACTCAGCTAATGCCCCGGGGCGTGGCGCTGTAGGAGCGGCGCGCCGCCGCCGGGTTCGGGCCGCGGCGCCGCGGGCTGCACGGCCTGGCGGCGGGGCGGCGAGCGAGCCGGGACGCGGCGTGCGGCGCAGGAGCCCCAGCCAGCCAGGCAGGACAGGCGCGAGGCGATCCGAGCAGGCTCTCTCGGCTCTGGCCTGGCACAAACAACCTCGTTCCGCACGGGATGGAGGGATCGTTCAAAACGACGTGATGCCGGTTGGGGCGACGTTGGGACAAAATCGCTTCCCATCTCCACTCTTCTCGCGGCTCTCCTTTTCTCGGTCATTCGCCTCGCGCACAACTGCGTGTAGTTTAAGAACTTTGCCACTGGACGAAGACACAACACCCATTCCGTTCGGAGGCGGAGAAGCACTGCGAAGGTTGTAACGTCTTGGTGAGTACCCATACTGCATCAAAAATGCGTTGCGGGAATGGAGCCGTAGCTTAGGAAGGAAAGTCTTGCTTCCGACAAAAGAGCACCCATCTTCACCCAGACCATAAGAAAATTGATCCTACATGACATTTCTGGAGTGTCCCCTGCTTGGCAGAACCAGCATACAGTCAGGAATGCCCCCGGCATTTGGACAATTTCGCGAGAGATCATCAAGTCATGTTCACCACGACCTCTCCGATTTCAACCAAACTTGGCGCATAAGTTTGTCTAGATCCTACATTCTATATGATTGTAGTTTTCTTGATCACAGGGGTCACAAGATACAGGTTCCCAAGCGTCAGGGGCCATCTGGAAAGCTGGACCAGAGAATAATTTGGATTTTTGCATTGACCACTTAGAGGTGATGGCACCTTGGAAAGGAAATTATCTGTACCAACTCTGAAGAAATAGCGGTGACGATTTCCGATCCTTCTTTGAGCTTGTGACCTTGTGGCGAGGTCAAAGGCCACGTTACATCCATCATCTTTTCAAAATAAAATGTTTCGAAACTTTGCATTTTCACGGAACGGTGTAGCATATGGTGTGAGTGACAGCAGACAGCTTTATTTGTAACTCCGATCGTGCAATGCGCCACGGAGTTAAAAGGTCGGGTTATGTCGAGACCCTTGAATACGGTTGGTGTGTGTGGCGTACAGCATGGCCCACAACCATAAAATCTCAAAGTGCGTCGCCTTATCAATATGTTGGTGATACCTTGAAGTATGTGGGGTACACGTGGATCACGTATCAGCCAGTGAAATGACCTTGAACGGTGGTAACAGCAAAATAGTGCAAATAGATGACGTTTATATCATTTTAATGATGCCTCTTAGCTTGAAATGAAGAGCCCAGAGTTGGGCGATTACAAGATAGCAAGCGTACAGCAGAATGCGTAAATTCGTAAAAGAAAAACAATCCATTAAAGTCCTGCAATGTGGTCTAGCGATGTCGCCTGTTGTTGGATTATCATGTATTATCTGATGCGCAAATGGAGGGCTCCGCGGTTTGTTGAGCCAAAGGGTACCAGCATTGAATGGGCAATGGGTTTGGTTGGATGGAGGGCTTAGGAAAACTGCTAGTATGTGTTATTATGTGGGAAATACGTTTATGATAGATGGGTAGACGCTTTACAAATGACTACACAACATTATAGCTCGTACCTTTCAGAATCGCAGTTAGCTCCATTCACTGCTTTCGCAATTACAATTCAAAACTAAAAATTTTGGTGCAAATGTTCAGTACACCTATCCATACTATGCAAAAAAGAGTTGTGTGAAACGAAAACGGATGGACAGCAGGTGGATATTATTGACAAGGAATGGTAGTGGGTGGGTCTGGGTACAGACCGCTTATTAGCTGATCGATTTGTCACCGGAAATCTTACGCACGAAGAACTCTTATGCCAGTTTTGTAGTTTGCTGTGAGCTATAACAAGTGTTAATGTTGTGACTTTACACATGTGGTTTTACGACATAAAATCTAGTGGTGGCTAAATCGGCACTCACAATGCAATGCATTCTACACAACACAGGAATGCAGCTGCAGTATTTGCATGTATCGGACGCACAATTTCACATGGAGGTTTTGCAGGCCCCTGCAGCTCAAACGCGCGTAGTCATTGGCGACAGCTGCAAACTTAAGCACATGGTGACCTGTCTATATATCGTCGATAATTAGTAATCAGGTACGCTCATTCCTTCACTGTTCCTAGGCTGTAGAACGTAAAACCTCGCTGCTCGATACACGCACTGCGCAAACACATGTCAAATTTCTCTGCGATCTCCCACATATTGTTTTCGAGGAGGGGGCTGCCAAAACATCTCCATCTTTTCATTAGCGTTTCTTTCACAAGACTCGAAGAAGCTGCTTCTGGTTAAAAGCTGGTTTATGTCGGTCGCTGAAAGGAAGCCGTTATACATATCGCTTGACGCGCTCGGCCATGACGTCACAAACATTGCTGCCGCCGGAAAGGTAGCAAGTAAATGTCGCTCACACTGAAGCCCATTTAGTGTTTGACGTTGGCAGTCAATTGCAGTCAAAATTAGTTTTATGTTTCTTTGAGCATCCGTCTCAAAAAGGAGGGTGGTTTCTGCAAACATCGATGCACGTTGTACGTTGATGTACTATGTTGTATGTTGATGCACGTTGTATGTTGATGTACACGAGTACGCACGCTGTACTCGTTTTACCAAATCTGATTGAAATGCTGTCGCTCCTTTTGAGTTGTGCACTAGGCAGTCGGATACCACACAAAAGCTCAGGTCGCTAGATTGTTCCGAAAAATCACAGATAAGCACCGTCTCATGGTCGGGAGCAAGATCGCGGGGCTGCATGGTTAACTTTAGGGCGCCTTCGGCCACATCGTGACCATGCATCCGCTGTGGTGTCGCGTCGGCTCGGGCTGCTTTTGCAAGATGAATGCAAAAATGCCCGACTTGGTACCATTATAATAAGCGTGATTGTTTTTTGTATTTTGTTTCTCTGTCGACCATAGACACTGACATGATATGCAATAGGACATGCGCTCTCAGGCTCTTTAGATTTAGTGTTTCTCAGTTGCGGTCCGAATGAAAATCGTTAGCGACAGTTTTCATTCGGATCGCAACTGAGCAACATTACATCTAAAGAGCCTTTATATTCCTCTCCTCTTTGTTTCTCTCCCTCTCCGTTTTTTGGAAGAATCCCTTAGGTCCCTAGAGAAAATTGAGCAAGAGGAGAGAGAGAGAGTAGATAGAGATCTAGAGCGAGGAGCTCATAGAGAGAGAGAGAGAGAAGAGAGACTGAGCTACTCTAGCTTCTCTACTCTATCGCTATCATAGCTCTACTCTCCGCTCGAGAGCGAGAGACTAGCTCTCATGCTCTCCTCTCGCTCTCTCTCTCATATCGCTCTCTTCTCTCTCTCTCTATCTCTCTCTCTCTCTCTCTCTCTCTCTCTCTCTCTCTCTCCTTCTCTCTTCTCTCTCTCTCTCTCTCTCTTCTCTCTCTCTCTCTCTCTCTCTCTCTCTCTCTCCTCCTTACTCCCTTTGTCTGCTCGCCCTCTCGTCCTCTCATCGTCTTGCTCCCACTCCCTCCTTATTTCCCGCTTCTCTCACCTCAAGATCGGCTGAACACGGTCACAAAACACCTACCCAGCGGCAGTTCTGTTGCTAGGCCTCACGTACCGCCCAGAAAGTTAAAAGGCCGCACTATTGCACGACGTTGGTAGCCCAGGGCCGATCGGTAACGGGGGGCTTTCTGTAGGAAGCTCGTGCCAGACGACCGGTGGTGCCGGATCCTATAGCTTCTGATGCGGCAGCAGCCACTGCTGGCAGTGGTCTCGGAAATAGAATGCGTTTTCCTCGGCAAGCTTCCGAGTAACCATGAGTTTCTCCTCTCGTTATAGCAGCCCGTTGTGATACGTAACCCCGCGCTGTGAACGATGCATTAAGTACATCCGGATATACCACATCTGAGGGTAATTTTCCCTGTCATCAGTGGCGGCGGGTGCAGGCATCGACTGCTGTTTCTGGGTGCTCCAGACGGCCACACACGACTGCGCGGGCTTTTGGCCCGGATCGGGCGGCCGTACCCGCTGTGGCGGCGCGCCGCCGCGGCGGGGTCACGTGATAGGCGCCCGGCGGCTTCATTACGGGGGAAGGGCGGATCGATGGCCGGCACATGTGTGGTGCGCGGCCTGCAGGGTAACCGACGCGCCGTGTCGGTCACGCCACATCAAGGTGCTGTATGCCACGATCGGCGTGGCCGCCACACAACCGTCGCACCGCACTATGCTGCATGGTCATTTCAGCGCCGTTGCGTTGCATCGGCCTTCTAACATAGCGGCCACTCACACGGTGGCAAAGCGATGAACAAGCCAGGCATACACGCTTGGCCACGGCATACACCGGTGGCGACACACCTGACCACGCTTTACACCGGTGTAGACACACCTGACCACACCATACACCGGCGGCGACACACCTGACCACGGCATACACCGGTGTAGACACACCTGACCACGGCATACACTGGCGGCGACACACCTGACCACGCTTTACACCGGTGTAGACACCCCTTGCCACGGCATACACTGGCGACGACACACCTGACCACGGCATACACCGGTGTAGACACACCTGACCACGGAATAAACCGGCGGCGACACACCTGACCACGCTTCACACCGGTGTAGACACACCTGGCCACGGCATACACTGGCTGTGACACGCCCTGCCACGCCGTGCACTGACCACGGCACACAGCACGTACACCACACACAGGTCGCGCCGCATGACGTGCACGACGCTGGATACGCCATGTACGCTGTCACACTGGTCACTCACGCGTCGGACACACTTCGCACGTGGCGTGCCATGCACCAGGGTGCGCCGTACACCTGCCAGGTGCACATGGCTGGCCGTGCGCCCGTCACGCCACCACAGGCCACGCCACTACTGGCCGCACCACACATCCGCCATGGCGTGTACCAGCCACGTCATACACTGGCCGAACACGGGCCGCAGTTGCCGTGGCGTGCACGGTCACGTCATGACGTTACTTCCGTCATCCCCGCCCGCGCACTGGTTACGCCATACACCGGGTGTCAGTCACGTGGCGGCGCGCGTTGGCCACGCCGCCATCTGGCGCCGGAGGAGACCGCTCGTCGTCGTATGCATAGATGAGCTTGCGTACATGGTGCACATACTCCCGCTGCCGACTTTAAGGCAGAGGAGCTGGTTAGGATGCTTGGCTGCAGGTGGTGGTACATTGTCGGATCCAGGGCGTGCGGTTCGGGGTAAGACTGCATGAAGCCAGCTGTGTGGTTCTTCGTCTTCATCACAGCGAGGCGAGCCGAGCTCGCACAAAATGGCATTCTCAACACGGACGTAAAGCTCAATACACTGATAGTAAATTAACCTGACTTCAGCTTTCAAGCTTGATATAGCAAAGGGAGACCTTCAGTTCTTACTTTTTCGACACTATGAGTTCAAATATTTTAAGCTGAGTTGACGCCCTACAATATTCCAGGAGGTATAGATTAAGTCACTGGATGGCGCTGAACAACCACAAACTGGCCCGGTGTGCATCAATATACTGCGACGCTGATAACGTCCGCTGTTCAGCAACCGCCTCTGGTACGGATCCGAGCCACAGCTCCTATCCCAAGCCCCGTCCGAGCACCGCCAGCCTTTTGGAGCAGCGTCCGAACTATTCCACATTGGTGTTTAGTATAACGAGGAATGAACATCGAGGAATTAGAATGACGGAAGGAATAATTGTCCGGATTCTCTTCCTAGTGTGGTGAGATAGCACGTACATGCACGATGTTTCAACCAGATGACTTTTCCGCCGGTGTCAGGTGTTGTTTGTTGTGTTGTGTTGCGGTGTGTTGTGTGGTTATCGTTGTGAGTCCTGAGAAAAACTGGTTGGTGCCTGGCTTTCAGCATATAAGGCCCAAATCCTCTGCTTGGAATTGTTGGGATTTCAACCGAGCACTTCTGACCCCGGTTCGACATTATCATCCATTGTATCCATTCCTTTTGACATCCAGTCGTTTCCAAGACTCACATTACCTGTAATACCTAACGTCGACGGGTAATTAAGCGGCGGAAACGTTGTGTACATACTAACATAAAAGACGTCGCCGATAGTCGGAACAGTCATTTTATTCCACGGGGATCGACAAAGCGTTCGGTAACAATTAGGTGACGGTAGGGATGTGGTTTCCTATTCAGTTGAGGAGATCCAGCCCCCCCCCCCCCCCTCCCCCCCGTCGAAGTCTGAAAGGCAAGTAGGCCCAATCCCGGCTGAAACGTCTTGCTGTGCTTTGGGGCAAGTGACGCCATTTTCCCTGTTTAGCCCCCCCCCCCCCCCCCCCCACACACACACACTCTTCCAGCGTGCTTTTATTTGTGAAACTGCACCCATAACGGGTGATCGAATTGATGCATTCTAAAATTCGATAATCTAAACGCCTGGCGAGGTATCCGGTTTATGACGTCACCATCCCAGTCCGATGCGGTGACTTTCATCGCGCAGCGCAGTTATTTGTAGTTTGATGCAATTTCTCGGTTGAAGTGACTGTTCGCCAATCAGCGAGGGGCCTTCTACGCAAAAACACACTAGTTCATCAGTAGAGGTCAACTGGGGTCGGATCTGTGCCTTAATAACATCAGTTGTGACACTCGCTCGTGATAAAACAAATCAGCATACTGACATAGTATAAACCGATGCGTTCAGTAGGCTACGCGAGCCGAAAGAACAGAAAAGGAAAAGCTAGTTAAGTGACATGACCTTAAACCTTGACCTTCCCCAACGCTTGGTACTGCTCTGAAGTGTCAAAGTGCGCCCTTTTGTGTGTGCTGACCGCAGAGTAGTATGGTCATTCCTGCATGTGTTAGACGGACGCAAATTGCGTGGGAGATTTTGATTATCTGTAAGGTGGTTTGGAACACCAGTGACGTCCTCTGTCAGGTGAAGGGATTAGACTTGAAGGGTCCTGGGTGATGTTGACAGGGCCATAAGTTGGTATTCGAATACACTGTCCTGATCAGACGATTATATTTTGGCATACAAGGGCCTCTCAACTTCCACTCATAGTTTTCGCTTGAACTTTTTCTTAACTTTGCAGTAACTTTGCAGGCGGTTGCAGTCAACGACAGCCTTCAGGCGGCACAAGTTCAATGGCATTTGGTGAATGCAGTTCACGCACAGAAGTTACACCAAACAACATTTGAATGCATTGCCGAACCCACTACCAACAATGTGTCGGCAATATTGAGTCTCAAACTGGCGAGGGCCGTAATGTCGGTTATCCCCTGCGTCACGCTCCATTGCACGAAGGCCAGCAGGCGTACGAACGACGGCAACGTCAGTTCGGTGCTGAGCACGATATGAAGTCATGATTAGGTTTGAATGACCGTCCTCAGAGATCACCTGACCGTCCCGGCAATTTGGTCGCGCCCAGACACCACGGCTTCCGCCTCCTGCTCCCGTGTTCAGGCAATACACACCAGCTAGATCTCGACAGAAAGCAATAGTCAATAACTGATTTTGGTTTCATGGCTCTAAGAATAGGGGGTTCTTGTTCTGGCAATAACTGACCTTCAGTTTAGTAGGAAATACTATTCAAACAAAGTTATGAGGCAAGCAATGGTTGCTGTACAAAACTCCACAATCGTATCGGTGATCGCGGCCATCGCGGCCACCGGGCAATGTCGTCATAATTGACGAGCCGCCATCTTTTATCATGGAAGACAGACCTTCTAACGTATTGGTGACAGTTGTTGGCATCGGTTTCCGAAACTGTGGAAGACTTCAGAAGCATAACTTTTGGCACTGAGTTTGTTATAACTGGCCGCCTTTGCAGCTTTTATCGTTTTACTAGTCCCACGCCGTACAAGCTGGCCTTCTGGTACATTTTAGGTACCAAATGGCTAGAGCTGTGCAAAATCCCCTAAGACCCCAATGTCTGAGATCGAATGAATACTTTCAAGCTCAGTACGTAGGCGCTTGTCTGAAAATAAATTTAATCGTTGCGTAATAATGGCTACCAGAGCCATTCTATGGAGGCAAGCACGTTCACCAGCGCAACGTTCAGACCCGAGATTAGAAAGGGTGCCCCTTTTTCAACCCAAGTTATTCGATTTTTAGCCTCGTTCAGTATCTGCCGCTTCTGGTGGGCGCCTCATCGTGCCTGGCCTGCGGAGGACCTGGGTGGCACGCCGACCCGTCGCTCGAGACTCGGCCTGCGCGGTAAGCCGACCCGTCGCTTGAGGCTCGATCTGCGCGGTAAGCCGACCCGTCGCTCTAGGCTCGGCCTGCGCGGTAAGCTGACCCGTCGCTCGAGGGTCGACCTGCGCGGCAAGCCGACCCGTCGCTCGAGACTCGACCTGCGCGGTGAGCCGACCCGTCGCTCGAGACTCGACCTGCGCGGTAAGCCGACCCGTCGCTCGAGACTCGACCTGCGCGGTGAGCGTCAGCGGCCGTTTGGCGTGTGAACGGCGCAAACAGCCTCGACAGGCGACCACCGATTCCAATGCATCACGCGGTGCCGCATAATTAAAGCGAGCGGTGCCGACCGACGGGCGGTGGGCGCCGCCGTCGGTCCGTCTGACATTGATCGTTCCGGTGCCGGTGACGGCGTCGACCGGCGACGGCCCGGCTCCGCCGCTCGACCTATGGCAGCCTCCGACCGCCGCTGCCAGCTTGTCACCCACTGCCAGTTGCACGCCCGTTAACTCGGGTTGAAGACGACCGTAACAAAGCGTCCCATGTTTATTCAATCTGCGCTTAGTCGTGTCAAATCGTGATGGGTTGAATTGTTTCTAAGTTGACTTTGATTCCTCGGACTTTCTCCGATTCCAGTTTCCCCTTGTTGACTTTTTGTTCTTTGAATTGTTTTGCAATATTTTAAAACGTAAACTTTATCCCTTCCGGCTATTTTGTTCGGCTTTTTATTTCGACCATATTCCATTCGGAATTTTTCCGTTGAACTTTTTGTTCGGGAACACGCCAGCGTTTCTGGAGGGCCCTGCGTGTGAACGCATTCTCGCAAATCGTGCCCGGATCATGCTTAATTCCGGAGGGGGGAAACTTCGATGCAAACCATGGGACATATCAAGGGTGCTATGAAGACTCGTTTGCAAGCACTGTTGTTGACATGTCGGCTCTTTTTTCAACTGTCGCTTCTTCAGTTCCACTGTCACTCTGCTGCTCCTCACTAATCTACTGTTTGGCGAAATCTTTTTCACAGGTCAGTTATAATGACTGATTTTAGTAAGCATTTTTCTAGGCAAAAGAAAAGTCGTATTGCCATAGGAATAGTTGTAAATACGCAAAGGTTCTAGTGCATTGTGGATGGATCTATTCTTCGGTGGACACGCTGGAGCGCACGGTCGGACGTTTGTCACAACCTTGTTATGATCGCCGTCAGTCTTATTATATATGTAAATGACTATCATTTGCATAGTATTTAATTGCCAATTATCTTTCTGCCGTGTAATTGCCCTACATTATCTTGGTAGATACGTTGCTGATGTAGGCCATAGCGTCACGCCAATTTTTTGCACCGGTTCTGGCATTCAAGCCCGTGTTTTGTGTGCAAAACATTTTGGCATTGACCTCCGATACAGCTCAGCCCTCACCTCATTACCTTGGCGAAGATAATGCTACTGAGCACGCATCATGCTCAGGTGTTCAGGACACCACCACAGCTGGACCATTCGAGTGGGTGGTGGCTGCTGAGCCGGGGCGGGGCACGACAAAGGTCGGCGCGCTTCCGCTGGGGCAAGCGAGGCTATAAACCGGGCCGTAGAATCCTCCCACTGGGACGGCACCCAGTAATGAGAGGAATGCCGCTGGTGTGATGCAGTGGTGCGACGAACAATTGCGGGGGTCATGGTCCTCCGAGTGAACGAGTTTGTTCGCTTACTTGGCAATGTTTTCAATGTTGCCAATGTCCCTAGCGGCGCCACGCCTTTTCGGAGGCTGAAACCAGGGTCAATTCCTTCCAGCTGGAATCTAGCCCCAGATCTGTTGGTGCTGGCAATAACATGCTTCTCGCTCGTACATTTTTATCCCTTCGTTTTTCCTTTTGGTCGCGTACGTGCAACTACAGTCAGGCGGGAGACATTTGTCTTGGGATCGGATAAAGGGTGACGGAAAAGGCTCCTCCTGGGGTGCAGTACCGCGGGATGCAGTGGACGGAGACAGGTTCTCGTTATAGGGAAACGTAGTGTGCGACGCTCCCGAAATTCTCCAAAATATTCCAGTTTTCCGGCGGTGAGTTTGTCTTTCCACGTTTTCCTGCGGTGAGTTTGTCTCTCGATGTTTTCCGGCGGTGAGTTTTTCTTTCCATTTTCGATATGTCCTACAATTGCGTGCTTGTACTATACCATGCAATCCTCTGCATTGCATTTCCCTTGAGATGGGATGAGAGAAGGCTGAACCCTTGGCCCAAAGCGCCTTCCTCCCCCCTCCCCCCCCCCCCCTTGCCCCGAACCCTGGCCGGTGAGCACTTCCCCAGGACACGAAACACTGGGGCTCGATATCCAGCGCACGGCGTGGTTACGAAGACTGCAGGAGCGTCATGGCTACGAGCTGCATTCACGGCAATGGAAGATGGCTGGCACAGGGCCAAGCACACACACATACCTATTGCAGCACGCAAATGCATTCCGTAAACAGATCAATTGAAACCCAGGAAACAGGTGGGTTGTCTCACCATGCAAAGCTCCTTGAGGCGACTCTGTGATTAAATGACGTTAAATATTAATCATAGGCAGGTCTCACGCTCTGAACCATGTATGGCTTGCCGCGCCTAATACATAATTGAGTTATCAACTGAACCCGTCTAAAATACGGATTGAAAAGCTCAAACAGAAGCCAGTTCGCACGCGGGGTGCTTCCCACCCAAGCCGTGCTTATGAAAATTTTGCCAAATGTGTCGACCGTGTCTCACTCTGTTTTTATTTATACCGAAAGACTAGCACCGATAATGTGCTCCAGGGTGAGTACTTGTCATATTCAGTGATATTTGGTCGTCAGCTTGTTTATTCCTTCTCGGTATTCTGAACTGTTTATCGTCCAATTTTAATATATGTTAGATGTGTCGTTTCTCTCTTCACTGCATCACCAAAACAGCTCTCTTTCCTGTTTTCTGCCGCGTGTCCTGACATCTCCTCTGCCGCTCTGCCCCGTCGCCTGGCCATCTCCGGCGTACCGGAGCCTGATGAGTGACGTCACCCACCGGTCGGGCCCGGCGTCGGGCCGGCGCTCGGCTGGGCTCGCGCTGGGCTGCGGTCCGGCCGCGTGATGCGTGCTCGCGGAGCTGATCGACCATCTCCGGCGGGGAGGTGCTGAAGCGAGCTTCCGCCGCCAGACATCCGTGTCACGGATGATCTCGCTCGTGGTTGATGATGGTGGTGATGATGGCGGTGAGGCTTTGGACTGCGTGTAGACTGAGCCTCAGCCTCAGAAGCATAGTCGATGCAAATGTTGTGACGGCTAATGAACGTGCTATTATCTTATTCAAGCACAATGTTCACACCCATGTTGTTCAAGACTGTGTTCACTATTTTACTCATCAGCTGAACGCAATGGTGCACTTAACCGCAAAATCTAGCAATGGTCTAGCAATGATGCCAATAACAGTTTGGCAGTATACCGTGCAAGCATGTGAATGATACCCCACCGTGAACGTGACAATAGGCCAGTGTTAGATCAGGTAGCTCGCAGGCTGGTGAGGCAGGAGTTTTGCTTAAAAAATCTATAACCATACCAGATTTTTATGAATGTAATCCATTACTGTCTTCAAGTGATTGTGATTAAACAATAAGAACTGCATATCCCTATTTCGTTTTATTTCAGACACAATCTATTGCAAATCGGCGTGCAAAACGACGTCTGCTGGAACAGCAGCCAGCTGACAGCTCCGAGGCCGTGTAGCGCACTATTTCTACCGTATAGCGCACTATTTCTACCAAAGGATTCAAGCGATAAATGCGCCATCTTCTGAGAGCTGCGTAGCCCCTTTTACACGACAGATTGAAAAGTGACGTCGTATGTTAGCCTGTCTTGTTGGCTTTCACCGATCTGTTTGCGATGTTCTCGCTAACCGAGATGAATTCCATTGGTGTGTCGGGTCAATGTTTCTCTGCACGGGGTGCCATCAATTGTCTGGACTCCAGGAGAGCACGCCGAGCCCTCTTGATCGCGCAGTCGGCAGTGCGTCGCGTCTGACTGAGGGCAAGTGTGCACTCTCAGTCACGTGAACATTCTCTTCGAGCTGCTAATACGATATATTCCACCAGCGAATTGCGGTGGTGCAGGCGATTGTTGGCTCAGTGTTGAGTACTCAACTCCTTGAGGGTATTCAACCATTCTGCAATTAACCCTTCCCTACACAAATTTTGGAGATAACGCCCACCTTCAACCGAAACACACCAATCCGTGGATTTCTGCGCCAATTTATCACCAGTCCACAGGTCGCTTAAGGTGTACGCGAGAATTCGGGTACCTGCAGTTTTAAAAATAGGTCTTAGAATCCAACAGAAACATGCCCATCGAAATAGTTCTAACAGCCTTATCTTGCCCTGAAACAGTCTAAACTTGTCGCCAATCCACCTTTCTCTGCACTGGTATCCGTACGGGAAAAGGTGTGACTAAGCGTGTTCTCCAGTACTTCGCCCGTCAACCACGTTGAAAATGATGGGCAAGCAAAGAGAAATGTGCATCTTCCTTGTCAATGCGAACTGAACCCAACTGATACACGCAGCCTCTCCTGCAAAAGTCCAGATAAAGTATTGAGCTCGGTTATATGGTGAAGGTGTTAGCTCAGTAAGTCTAGCTCGCCTATAGTAGGTCTATTGACCAGCCAAGTCCAATTTCTATTAAGTAGCATTAAGAAACGCTTTGTTTGAAGTTTATTTAGATTTTTTCGGAAAAGCTTTCTGGTGTGACCAAAAGCCATGCCATGATTATCCACAACATGAAAGTAATTTTTTTGTAACTAGAGTGCATTTTAAAAACGAAAATTTTGCATATGGCGTTTTTCATGCTGTTGGAAAATAGGCCGAGTTGTTGGCACCTTTTAAAGCTGATACCATGTATTCCAGCCTAGTGTGGTCGATGTACTATGAATGATAAATTACATATTCTAATCGACTTAATAGTGAGGTTGGCCAGTATAACTGACTCAAAACCGAATCAGACCCAAGTGTTGTGGGTGAGGAATTGATTCCGCACTGACTCAGAGCGATTTTTGACGATTCCGCAGCAGAGCACAAGCCCTGTGTGATAAGCCTCGGCATCTCAAGCCGGCGTCGGTATCTGCAGCGACCGGACAATAGAACACAAGCACTGCGTGATAAGCCTCGGCATCTCCAGCCGGCTTCGGTATCTGCAGCGACCGGACAATAGAACACAAGCACTGTGTCATAAGCCTCGGCATCTCCAGCCGGCGTCGGTATCTGCAGCGACTGGAGCAGCGAGCGCTGTCGCTCTTGCCAGAGTGCCAACGATGCGTCACGGCTTCAGACCTCACTGACCTGAAACCGGCCCTGGATCACCTCCAGCTGCTGCTTCGTGACCTTCTGGTACCGCTTGGTCAGGTCGTTGGGCTGCTTGGCGTTGAATGGGTATGATATGCAGCGGAGAACGAAGACGTACAGCTGGAGTCGCTTCTTCCGCTCCTCCTCCTCTCGCTCTTGTTTGTCCTGAAACGGAGCGGACGTTCCTGACGAACGCCACGGAACAACCCTAACTATTTCACCCGTTGAAAAGTCTTCTCAATCGAGACTGACAAGCGACTGAAAGGCGATCACGTTGTGTAAAGAGGCACTTTCAGACCAGACGCCAATAACGCAGTGACTGACATCAGGACCACGGCGTGATAGCCGTCGTTATTTGTTCTCGCCCCTCAGCGTCTAAAAGCCCAGCCTTTCTGATCTCAGACATGGAATTTCATCCTGTGGACGCGCCCATATGGCAAGTGGAGCCCCAGGCTGTTGCCAGCTGGCACCAAAAGCCGCGTCTTTAGAGACATGCCGGGTAGTAGCCCTCTTCAACGTTGGCTGGTACGTTCGACTGCATGACGCCAACAGCCAGTAGTCCTCCCAGTGGCGGCGTTATGTCGCAATAGGGCTCGGACGCCACCCTCGGCCGCATGACGCCAACAGCCAGTAGTCCTCCCAGAGGCGGCGATATGTCGCAATAAGGCTGCTCATCTCGCCGTCCGCTAGCAGTAGAGCGATACATAAAGCTGAAATTTGAGCGAGAAGCAGAATCGCGTTGGGACCTGGAATGCAGCAAGGAATTCCTCGAAAAAGCAGCGTAGGTGGCCAGCGGGCCACTGTGGTCAGCACAGCGTAGGTAACCAGCATAGCACTCCAGCATAGCATAGCATAGGTGACAGCCAGCATTTTAAGTGTGCTTACCCATGGATCCCGAAGCACTTCTGCTGGACACCGACGGCAGTAGGAAACAACAAAAATGTTGTCCTATCCAAGATGCATGTATGTCATCCCCGCCGTTTTGTCCAAAATGCTTGATGGCGAGAATCTAAGCATATTAGTCGATAGTTCACGATTTTTTGTTTTGATCTTGACGCCCAGGAACAGATAATGCTAATTTGCTGATAACGAATGTAAGGTTGGGTAGATAGTCGCTTTGCCGCTCATGAAAATGCATGAGGTAGTACCTCTAGCTTGACCTTACGTTTGCTCGGTGAATTTTGCTCTGACGTATCCGGGAAGTGGGTCAGGTCCATAAGATCATAAGATCACAACATCTACCCAGACGATTTGCCCGTTCAAGGGCTCAAAATAAAGATGGGGTGCCGTCTTTCTTTTTGCATGGCAAGTCACGAAATATGTTAGCAACAAAACTTTTAGCAAGGAAAACAAAGAAGACATTTTAAAAACATGATTCATCTTTTGCATAAAAACCCTGAGACAGAAAAGCGTGTGGCACCCACATCGAGCATTGCGTGACGCACATAAATAAGCCTTACGCTTATGAGTGATGCAGTAAGATGCATTCAGAGTGGGGGGGGGGGGGGGGTAAATATCACCTCTGGTTGGGACTTACCAATTTAATGTACGTACTTCGCCAGAAGCTGAGAAAATACTAAACCCAGCAAGGTAAGGCTTTTTAGTCGAAAATTCAAAATTTGAAACGTATATGTGATAGTCAAGTAAACCGTTATGTTAAAAACTAAGCACTAAGTACATGGAACTAACTAATTCATCCAAGCACTAAGAACGTTGTAAATATGCATTATTTGGTCATCTGCCAAGCTACGTCAGCTGCACCTGCCAGCAGATCACTGCTCCAAATTGTCATCGCCGGCGTGCTTTTCTGCGTATCGTAAGCAACGAACCCTTTTGTTTCAAATTTTCCTTGAAAAATTGCCAATGTTCTGGAAAAATCACTTTTCAGACGAATGACAAACTTACGCACGTCCCCAAACACCTGCCCGACTTCTGGATGGGCCTTCGGGTCGCAAGGGAACGCTGAGTATCCCTGAGGACTACAGTCAAATGAAGGCCCCTGTGCGCAGAAGAGGTGCTTGGGCCCTGGGGACCCCTGGACAGGTATTAAGCAGTAATAAATGTGAAAGCAGACCGTTTAGACTTCTTTGGTCCTTGTCAAGAAGCCCAGCTTTGGTGTTCATGGTGTACAGCTGAACTCCAGGTGGTCTTCTGTGTGACGGGTACTTCTGACCTGACTGCGGCCCATTACATGACCCATCATCCTGATCTCCGGTGGTAATTTTTTTTTACATGAGTAGCAGCTTCCAGCTCATGGTCCTATTGCAAGTGACCAGAAGCCCTGAACTTACAGCAGCGCTCCAAATGAGCCAGCTCACTAACCTTACATGCTCACCAGTCCTGGACTTACGATCCCGTTCTCAATACAGCTTTCCTGACTTCTATGTGGCGCTCTACGCGACCCGGCTCGATGACCTTACGATAGTGCACCAAATAACCAACAGACCTGACCTCGCAGCGCTGGTTACGGACCACCAACGTCTGACATCGTCAAACATACGACGTGCTCCAAATGGCCCGCTCTGCTGACCTGCAGGTCGTGCTCAGTGACGGTCTTCTCGCTGGCGAGTGACGGCGATGGCGAGGTGGGCCTTCCGGCGATGCTGTTATGTCGGCTGACGCTGCCATATGTGCTGCCATATGTACTGCCGCCGACACTGAGCGTGTCCGCCGATACAGCACTGGCGGGGGAGATGGACCTGGAACAACAAGAGACGGTCTCTGTGAGACATGCAGACCCTGGAGCTACCCGGAATATCAAAGGCGATTAACACTGTGAGCAGCGGTTGGCTAGGATTCGGACACTTCTTCGAAAACAAAGACGTGTTGCGTGACTAAGAGCAGGGAGTGAGCCGGATGAGTGCAGTGGAGTCATTTCACACTGTCGTGTGCCGTCTCCCAGGATACCTGCATGTGTAACGGGCATCCAGCTTGCTTAAACACGCGATGGTCTTTTCTAATCATGCCAAAATGCCAGGCAAAAAATTTGAGCGCAGGCACGGAATAATACAACCAGCTGAGCGTGCTCATGCTTAAGATCGTCCTGATTTTCCTGGGATTTCATACCGCATGTTAAACGGTAGGGGCACTGCATATCTTAAGGATCGCCTGCTTTACGTTTAAATTCCTTGCTGGCAGTGACGACAAACAACCAAAAAAAAAAGTGGAATGGGCTGGCAATTGCTGTTATGTCCATTCCGAGTCGCTGGCCATTTCCTCGCCGCGTGCCAGCCGGCGGACCAATTCGAGACACGCGTGGGCGCCATGTTTGTGCGACGACAGCAGAGAGCCGTGCCAGAAAACAGCTTCCGGCGCTAACGACACTCGACTTCCTGCCGCCCGGTCGGCCCTGCGCGGCGCGGCGCGGCGACAGAGGCCGACAGCTGAATCGACGGAGCAGCTCTGCAGGGGACAGGCGAAATTTTAGGTTCATCGTTTCATAAACCAGCAGAGTCGACTATTAGCTTTCTGGGTGATTTAGGGACGTGTCCCCGTCCCCACAGCGTCACCAACACCTGGCCTGTGGCACAAGCGAGTTGTCGGGCGCGGCCCCGACCTGCGGCACGGCACAACCGGCCCACTGAGAGCCGGTCATAACAGCCTGATCGCGTTGAGGTGCCTCAGTGCTTTGCTTAACAATCTTTGCGCGGATGAACTATGGTAGTTGTCTTAGTAGATCATTGGTCTCGCGCGGCATCATACAGCTCTCATCGAGCTGCCTTGAGAAGGTATTTCACGTATGGATGTCATCGCCAGCGGTGAGGCGGGCCTGAGCGTACGCGAGATACCAGCACCTTTGTGCATAGTCTGCATTAAAAGGGTCAGTCGGAAGAACCTTTCGTCACCGCGTGAAGCGTTTTCTGTGCAGACACACATCCGTGCGACGGCACAGTGCAGGAGGCAGGCGTAGCTCTGTCATGCGGCACAGTATAGGCCGCAGGACCTTTCTAAGCTGTGATACGGGCGAAGTCAGGCGCTGCCTTCGTCAAAGTACAGCCCTCGCCATCGATAAAACGGTCCACAGCCGTTTCGTTTGTTAAGTGCCAAAGAGGCAAACATCTGCTGTCGCATGCAAGCTCGATAACGTTGTCCAAGAAGCAACTGGACATGTAACTCCTCGTTATGTTCTCGGCAGCTCCCAGCCTCGCCACAGCTGCCAGCTCATTCCGGCGTATCGTGTGCCCAGTCCGCCCCGACGCTCATCCAAAACCCAGGAGCTGGCTGCTTTAATTAAGTGAGCCGTTTATTAATGGCACCTATTTGGTGATCACCGAAGCCGTTCCGAAGCTACCTGTCTTAGTTGCCCGGCCCCCGTCGACACGCGGCCCGGCTGCCGTTCATATGAGGTCCGTTTAGTTGTCAGCGTCGCCTGCTGGCGCTGCCGGCTGGAGGGTGCTAGGCAGCGATTAATTGCATGAATCGATTAGGGGCCCAGCAGGGCCGCAGCCACAGGGTCGAACCACCGCTCGTGGGCGCGCGACCAAGAGGAGCTGCTGGGGTCGGCCTCCACACCCCGCCAGAGACGACCACTGGCGCAGTCACCCCACCTCACTGGTCACCTGAACAGTGATGTTCTAGACTTAAAACACAGCCCGGAAGTGTACCCTGAGGCGAGGCCTGTTCTGCCTCTTTTTCTCGCACTGGCAGTGCCAAGGAGGCACTGGTGGTCGGAGATGGGCATCACAGCTGCCGGTCGGGGATTGCTGCCGCGGCGGCGGCATCGGCGCGCCTTTGACGCCTCATTAGTCGTCGGACAGGGCGCCGGCGATCGTCGACACTTGGCCAGACGGGTCGTGCCCTCCCCACCGCTCCCCGCAGCGCGACGGATGGCCGCCAGCGAACAAGCTGCTTATTCATGAGTGCCGCCGCCGACGGGGGGGGGGGGGGGGGCCGCGGCGGGGGAGGGGCAGACGATCAATGGCGACGGCTCGATACGGCCGCTGTTTCGTCGTGACGAGACGGCGTAATTGTGGGGCGGGACAATCACGAGGAGAACGCGCCGCGACCGGCCGAGTCCCTGAAGTGACCCCCCCCCCCCCCCCCCCCCTGAAGATGTCGTTAGGAGCACCGGACACGCCGGGAGCTGATGTCCGGAATGGCCACCATTTCACGCGCCAGAACCGAACATTTCATTCAATAAGGAAAATGGGCCAGCAAAAACAACGGGAAAACAGAGGGAGAAGCACTGACACAGCTGCTCAATTTTTCCCGCGTGTAAGTCCTCAGTTGTTGCTCTGCCTTTCTGAAGGAATATGGTGACTGTAGTCGTTGATCCAAGGTCAGTTCAGAGGTAGTTGCTGCCTTGCACCCCACCAGGAATGCATCAGACAGAGGGCTTTACGCCCAACCGAGCCTGTCCTGAAGTATCGGGATTAGTAGGCATGCTCTTAGGTCCAGACGTCCGAATCCAGAACGGAGACAGAGTCTCGACGTCTCAAACCTAGATCCGAATTCCCGGTCGTCCGGGTTTGTTCACGTGACATACTACGCCTGAATTCGATTCGAAGTATCTCCACGACTCACGAGATCAAGTTTGAGTAGTTCTAATTATTGGCGATCGTGTCCTAACTTGAGACCCTGTCCGAGGTCCGCGACCTTGTGCCCGAGGTCTGCTTTGATTGGTTGACTGACTGATTGATTCCACAGATTGCTACATGATTGCATCAAACAACGCAGTTTCGTATCGGGTTGCCAGGGTCTCACATAATCAAGTCTCACATCTGAACATGGTGCAGACACGCATCCAAACCAAGCATAACTCAGAGGTTAGAGGGCCAAGAGCTTCGTGACTAAGAGCTGTTTTGGGATCAGGCTTCGGTGGATTCGGAATGTAACAGAGAGAAAGAGAGAGACGTCTTTTAAACTTTGCATTGAACTAGAGTGCATTATATGATGCGTAATTTGTATAGAGATGCTATTTAATTTTTGACTATTTCATGGCCTACACCTTTAATAGCCTGGTAGTTTGATTATTTCAGGAACAATGGCTTTACCTTTACTTCATGCTTTCACCTTTATGCAGCCTATTTTTTCTTATCTGACTTGAGGCTGCCCTAGCAGATTTTATTTTCAGTTACTTTGGTCGAAATTCTGAACGTCCACTGTGGGCACGGGGCACAACGCCCATGCAGGCCGCCGCCGTATTGGGACGTTTGCACGCGCTGACGGCGCCCCGCTGGTCGGGTCCGGTCCCAGGCTCGATACGACTATGCGCCCAGGAGCAGGCGGCTGTGGTCAATAAATACTCCGCATGATGGTGGATAAGGGAGTTTTAAAGCAGCCCGGTTGAGATCCGGGTGTGCAGCAGCGTTGATTAAGAGTGCCCCCGAGGAGGCCCGTGGGTCTGTCCGTTAGGAACTGGTAATATCTTGACATGTTTTTTTTAGTCTGCTGGCTCAAATGGTCGCATGCTCCCGGTTAAGATAATACCTCCCCACCTAGCAATTTTTTAGCCCGGGAATTCAGCTTTTTAACATTTGTGGTGATGAGCCTGAAAGCACACGACTGGTGTTAAAATGTGGATGTTTTTCATTCAGCATTGAAATGGGTCTGATTCATCTCTGGTAGGTATGTCTGCATTCACAGAATAGAAAATGCCATTCCCATCGGTGGGAAATTGTCAGGCTGGAACCTGTCCGCAAAATAACGTCGTTCGACAAGCATTTTCAAACCGTTTGTAATTTCAGCATGATGTCACAGAGCAATCACACGCGCGTCTAAAACCGCGAAGGCCCGTCTGATCACCGTTGGGTAAAAGTTTAAGATAATGCATTTCTAAACAAGCTACACAAATAAAACGATGGGAGACAATGACGGGCCAAAAGTCGTAAAGGGACTAAAGCCAAGTGGAAATTTATGTAAATGTGGAGAGTAAGGGTAGGCAGCTCAGGGACACAAACATCGTTAAAATATTCACCTTACGCTCCCTATGAAGATCCTTGCAGGCTCAATGTATGGGGCAACTCTGGCACTTGTCATGACGACTTTAGCTCAAGAGTCACCGAATCATTTCATCGCCGGCTACCGGGAGACAAATATGAAGGCTACGGCTCACATCGTCACTGACAGATAACACGATATGTGATCAAAGTTGCCGGTTCATTAATTGAACTCGAGAGCGCGCGGCCAGCTGCACGTACTGGCCATGCGCCGTCAAGGCTAGTGCGGAACGGCTACATGTACACGCGCTCTCGTGTCTGACTCGCATTGTTTGAGTTGTGCACCGCCACGGTCCGAGCTGCCAAATGTCCGCTCACGTTTCAAAATATGGTATCCGCGGACATGCATTGCAAACGACATGCAGGATAATTAGAGAATCCAACTGCTACCCTCGACAGCGTGTGGCCACATGTAAATAGATATGGATGTGAGCCCCAGTGCAGTTGCTTGCTCTTGTTTCGGCAGAATCATTTTCGGCCCGTTTAGCTACGGCCCTCATCTATCAAATCCCCAACGACACGCCTAAATATCCGCCGTAAGGAGGCACAAACCCAAGCTTCAGTGCCAATCCCCAACGACACGCCTAAATATCCGCCGTAAGGAGGCACAAACCCAAGCTTCAGTGCCAATCCCCAACGACACGCCTAAATATCCGCCGCAAGGAGGCACAAACCCAAGCTTCAGTGCCAATCCCCAACGACACGCCTGAATATCCGCCGCAAGGAGGCACAAACCCAAGCTTCAGTGCCAATCCCCAACGACACGCCTGAATATCCGCCGCAAGGAGGCACAAACCCAAGCTTCAGTGCCAATCCCCCAACGACACGCCTAAATATCCGCCGCAAGGAGGCACAAACCCAAGCTTCAGTGCCAATCCCCAACGACACGCCTAAATATCCGCCGCAAGGAGGCACAAACCCAAGCTTCAGTGCCAATCCCCAACGACACGCCTAAATATCCGCCGCAAGGAGGCACAAACCCAAGCTTCAGTGCCAATCCCCAACGACACGCCTAATATCCGCCGTAAGGAGGCACAAACCCAAGCTTCAGTGCCAATCCCCAACGACACGCCTGAATATCCGCCGCAAGGAGGCACAAACCCAAGCTTCAGTACCAATCCCCAACGACACGCCTAAATATCCGCCGCAAGGAGGCACAAACCCAAGCTTCAGTGCCAATCCCCAACGACACGCCTGAATATCCGCCGCAAGGAGGCACAAACCCAAGCTTCAGTGCCAATCCCCAACGACACGCCTGAATATCCGCCGCAAGGAGGCACAAACCCAAGCTTCAGTACCAATCCCCAACGACACGCCTGAATATCCGCCGCAAGGAGGCACAAACCCAAGCTTCAGTACCAATCCCCAACGACACGCCTAAATATCCGCCGCAAGGAGGCACAAACCCAAGCTTCAGTACCAATCTGTAATTGCCGATATGCTGGCAAATGAGCGTTTTTCATTCATTTGTTCAGTTTTGGTAATTTGTTTGGTTTCATTCATTTGCTAAATCATTTCCATTATTTTTCTCTGTCATTTTGCATGTTTATAAATACAGCGTGATCCGCATTTTTCACTGAACTTTAGTTACAAAATCCGAGGCTTTATTGTAGTGATGCGCAAAGTGGTTTCAGAAATAAACTGTCCTCATGTTCATTTTTATGTAAAACCTGATTTCAACTTGTAACTTAAGCTGCATGAGGCTATATGAGTCCCTCTTCGATACGTCCTTTGCGAAGAAGGGCACTAGAAGCTCCGCTGCAGCAGAGGATCAATAGTGGCAGCCAGAAAACCGTGCTCTTGGACTTCGCTGGTAGCGGTGCGTTGTCTCGTTGGAACAGCGCCCCAGTCAATGGTGTCTGGAAATAAATCAACGGCTCTCGCCATTGAGTGAGTTCCGTCGCGGCGGCAGCGAATGGCAGTAGCTCGTAGCTTGGCTTATTGTCAGGAGCTGCTCTACAGTTCTTGCTGTCGCTGACGGTGGTAAAGGTTGCCAATGAAAGTTCCAAGTGCAGTACATATACAGCGCAATGTCCGTAATCTCGTACAGGAAATCCGGGTCCATCTTACCTCGCTGTATGCCATCCAACATCTGAATACTGTCCAGAACATACTTGTTTAGCAATAGCATAAGCATCAGAGGTATAGTTACTGGCATTGCAGTTGCAATCGACACACCGCTGAACAACATGCATATGAAGCGTACTTGAAGCTTTGTACTCTGGATTCATTGACGCCATGGTTCGTTAGCGCCCTCCGTCCGTGACTTTGCAATGGTGTGGTGGTCAGTTTAACCCATCTGGAGTGGCATTTTGAGTAATGGTTCTATCGGTAAAACGAATGGCCGCTTTGAAACCTCCGAAGTGATATTGTTTCGTTCGTTTTGGTATGTTAGGAATTGCACGGTCAAGTTGGTAGATCACAGTTATCTCTCACCATCAGCAGCCATCAGCAAAACTGAGCTGTTCCCTATCCGCATGTTTGCACGATGCAATTTTAGAACGGAATTGCGCATTATTCCCCACGATGGAACGGACAGGCAAGTTCTTTATGCTTGCAAGGGTTTTATTTACTCCGACATGCATTTTTTGCAAATATGACAGCTTGCGCTTGTTTTGGAAGGCGGTGGCAAAGGAGGAAAATTTACACTGTGTGAATGGGAGTTCCCTGTACGAAGGAGGACGCATCTTTCCAGACCACGAATGATCCTGGAACGCAATGTTCACAGCTTCCAGAGCGAGGTGAAAACAAATTTAGGTGTGGCGGCGTATGGAACTTACATGTTGCTCCAAATGTGAATATGAAGAGGCCCAATACCTTTCATTTCAAGCACAATTTTTATACCTTCACCAACGCCGGTTTTGCAATACATATTCCAAGTTTTCAAATACTGAACTGCGCATTGATTGCGTGCATTGCAAACGCAGTCACACAAAATTCACTCACAAAGTACTGGACCTGTGTGAAAAATGGCGAATTTGGCCTGGCATGACGTCACGTGATTAGACTCGTCCGAGAAAGGCGCACTTTCGCAACAGTGAGTACTCTTACTTATCAAGGCATGGTTGTCATTAACAGCACAGATTTGTCCATCTTTTGTTTACGTACTAATTGACGAACAAAAATTCCATGGTTGGGTGGTGATACATGATTGAAAATAGCTGTGAAGCACTGAACTAACTTTTCCGCGCACAGCGCAAGTGCAAACTAATAACATTTGCGCAAAACTTATCTTTGCCTGTCCAAATTGTCATTTGCCTCGCTTGGCCACCACGCGGGCTACTGTCACTACCAGGCAAATAGCCGTGGCTGACCCGTTTCACTGTGAGTTGTGCTTCGCTTTATCGGACGGGCCGTAGTGAGTCATTCTCCCTAACTCACACCGCAGAACGAAACGTCCTCCATGTTCGTCGCAATGTGACTCATATGTAACAGCGATGACGCGTGATCGACTACGTAGGTTAGAACCATGCTAGCACTAGTTCTAGAAATTCTGTGGCTGACATTGGGGGATGCAAAAGGGCAGATGGGAGTGGTGCTGCGAATTTTGAAAGTCATAGGGCGCTCAAATGAGAATGGGAGACACAAGCAGACCATGAAAATGGGCATGAAACGGCGAGGTAGCTAAGACTGGCTCTAGAGAAGTATTCGCAACGTTGAATAATCATAGTGAAATCCTTTGACATTCCTCTGAACGTGATGATGAACTGACTAAACGAAACGACTTCAAAGCAAATGAAATGCTTGGGATATCTGGCGCTTGGCCGAGCCGGGAAGGGCAAGCAAAAAGCAGATTGATAGAACAAAAAAGTGTGAGGATCGTTTTGGCTCGCTTTCGTTTCCGTTTTCTTTTCCGTTTCTTGTTGAAAGAGGCACTTATGGTCCAACATTCACTCTCTGAATACTAGGCCTAGATCTAAAATCCACAGCGGTGCTATACAACGTGGAAACTGTGAACTAACAGGAGGTAATAAAGGACGCACGGCGTAAGCATCACATGCGTGCGCAACGCGCGCAGTCTATGTCAACTGAAGCCACCACTCGAATGGTCCAGCGACGCAGTCCTAATTGACTTAGTCACGCTCAGCCACGAGCTGCAGGCATGCATCGAAACCGCGGAGAGCTGCGCCACTGACATCGAGACTGAAGAGCCTCGCAATCATCAGCAGGGAGGATGTGGCATGGGCAGTATTTACTTCCGAGGACAGTGGCAGCTCGTACAGCATTCGTCAGTTATTGCACGGGCGCCCATGCCACTGACTTGACATCAGTGTGGACTGACAGCTCACACGACGATAGTAATATCGGTGCACCGCAAATAACCTGCTATTTATGTAGGTCGACTTCAGCATTTGAGACGAATGAAGATCTGACTCGCATGACATTGCATTCGCCATTGACACCGTTGGTTATTTTTGATAGTGATGCTTTGGTTACGAGAGATAAGTTTTTAGCAACCTCGAAACCGCACATGGTACGATGTTGACCTCGAATGAGCTTTGCCATGGCCCCAAGCGTTAATCAAAAATACTTTTCGTGAAACGACAAAAGGCCAGACTACGTACGTGATGACACCCGCTTACATGAATGAAAACGTGACAGTAGAGCGACCATGTAACAATCTCTGTGTTGCGGTGTTGTGTGTTTTACAGTGCCAAACAGCAATGGATTACCAATGCATGAATTTTAAAAGTTGGTCCGACGGAGTGGGTCAATGGCAAAAAAGAGTGGCAAAACACATTCCATGCCAGTTTTGGGCTGGCGTTGACTTGATACGCAACAGACCAGCAGATGTATCAGCATTTACTGCATCTCCCCTCGATGCGGCAGAACCAACCAGCTCGCTAAAACTTGACACCGAAATAACATGCAGATTTATGCCAGGTGTCACCGACTGAGAACATGCGAGCTTCACAAACGTACTGGTAGTAAAGCGCCGACCAAACCGATATTTCCACTCCCTGGCTAATTCCGTGTGCTTGCTTTGATATCATGACGCGTATTTTCCCTGGCTGCCCGCTTTTTCTAAATCCGTTCAGTTTGAAAAGATAGTTGCGTTTAAGCCCGATGCTTTTGACATTATCATAACGTCAATAACTCATCACCCATGTAACGGATGAGAAGTGTCATCGCTGCTTGTGATCGTTGGGTGTGACCATGGGTACTCCTATCAAAAGTAATTCCTGTTGAAAACGGCAGTCCCGGACGGCTTGTCGTAGACCTGATATGTACGAGTTACTCGACAAGTTTGAAAACAGCAATTGAACAGTTCAAAACGAGCAAAAAAATCATGGGCTTGTCAACAGTCGATTGGATAAGCGTTTGTTCCAGTACACCCCATGTGTAACACTGTTGAAGAAAAGTCGATAACAAATTACGCAGGGGTGGATTCGAGACCGGAGCATAACTCTTGCGCACCTACCCTAGCGCCATCACCACGGGTAGAGTATTTCCTTCGGTCGTTTTCCAACTGGTACCAAGGCATTTCCAGTGAACAATGCAATAACACCGTGCACTCGCCCCCGGTAGCATGCCTTTCCTGATCCATAGCCAGCCTGCGACGAACAACATAGCAGCTGTTATAACTGCATTACGGCAGGACAGCTGTAACAACACAACTTGCGCGAACCCACCTACATGCCACACAGTGGTCATGTGTCCAGCGCCTGACCGACTGAGCAAGGGCGAAGCGCGAAGCGCGCAAGGTGTTAAAAAGAAGCGTGATGGCGGCGGTGGTCTTTTAAGTTCGTTCAATACCGTGTACAGTTGTATTCTTCCGTCCTGATGACCACATGCACATCAGCAGGAGGGCTGCCTTTGACTGGGACCGGGGTCTTGAACCGTGACCCGGCTCCGACCTGTCCCCTCTCGATGCCGAGGGGGCGGAGCAGGCGGGGAGGACACAGCACGCGGAGAGGACACGCCACGTGACCGCGCCGGAGCGCACGGGGAGGATACGCCTCGTAGCTGCGCCGGAGCACACGGGGAGGACATGTCACATGGCTGCGCCGGAGCACGGGAGGAGGGCACGCTACGGGGCTTCGCCGGAGCACGGGAGGAGGGCACGCTACGGGGCTTCGCCGGAGCACGGGAGGAGGGCACGCCTCGCCCCCACGTCATGTGGGGGCGAGGGGCGGGGGGGGGGGGGGGGGCACGCGCCGAAGTTCAGCGCTCAAGCATGGCTCAGCATTCGATTCGCCCACGACTTCAATCTTAGGGGTCAGGCGGTTGAACGCGCCGGCCAGCTCAGCTGTGAAAGCAAACCGGTTAAAGCGCGCTGTATGGTGCGTAGAACGCAGGTGGAACGGTGGGGCGGCTTCGACTTTTCAGATCCCGTTTATCCTGGACTGGAATCGCGTGACCACTTGGTTTCGTGGGTGACGACGACACCGGATACAATTAACTTGGCACGAGTAATTGAATTTTTGGGGACGAAAATGAACGACAGAGTGCTGCGGGTCGTGCCGACCATGGCCACAAGTGACGTTTCGACGAACGACACAATGTGACGACGACGAATAGGCCACATCCCAGGCCCTGTAATAAGCTTTATCCAACTCACTCATTTTCCAGCGTGCGTCTGTCTGCCCATCCTGTTTGCTCCGTCCGCTCTCTCTCTCTCTTTTATAGTCAGACACGGAGCGCGGACGGCCGCTCTGAATACCACGAAATTTGGGAGTAAGACGAGGTCAACCTTCGCGGAGATCTACGACACAGATTCAGACCGATGCGATACCGGTACCTGTCACAGCGCGCACCCGCGAGGGTGGAACGTGTTTTAGCTTTTAGCGGGCAAGCCTGCCTCGTTTGCGTCGTAGAAGCGAGTTGTGCGAGGGCCGAGCCGTCGACAACATGCAGCGAAGCTCCAGCTGCGATGAATACGACGTCCCTACACAGGCGATCGGTGACTGGTGAATGGGTTTGCTTATTGACCTCCGTATGTCATGTTTTGATTGTGACCGTCTCGAGAGCATAATCTAGTGAATCTAGTGAGGTCGTATGGGTTGAGGTTCCGGTCATGATGTTATCTCATGCATTCTTTTTGAGCGCCGTCAGCCAAGTGCATTGTCAACCGCCTTGAATGTGTGGTAGTATTGACACCAACATAGTTTGCTTGTTTTATAAGTTAGGAGTTGCCCTTCGCCTTATTTATACATGTTTGATGTATATATGCTTCCCCTCATGTATGCATATCAATATATGTATTTATATTGTATATAATTGTAAATCATATATATATATATATATATATATATATATATATATATATATATATATATACGCAATTGTGCCTGTATCTATAAATGCTTCCGAAAGTGACAGCCACCTCATTCAGACTTTGCAGAATTTGTCAGTGATAAATAAAATGGTCATGCCTAAGCGTTTTCCTGTAAACATATCTCCGTCCTCGCATGTTGCGTGCACATCTTTGAAAATGGAATATGTGATGATACCAAAACGTCGCGCCATTAGTAGGTGTCCAACATCAGCGAGTTACTTCTTATCCTCAATAGCCAACAGAAGGCCGTAATACGAAACCTTGAGCAAGCGCAGAAAAAGGTCATGAAAGTTACACACGCCAAGATCCCCAACAACACTTGCATATATATATATATATATATATATATATATATATATATATATATATATATATATGTGTGTGTGTGTGTGTGTGTGTGTGTGTGTGTGTGTGTGTGTGTGTGTGTGTGTGTGTGTGTGTGTGTGCACTTGCGTTTGCGTTTGCATTTGCGTGCGCGTGTGCGTGAGCGTATGTGTGGAGGGGGAGGAGGAGGGGTTCTGGGTGTGAGTGGGTGTGGGTGTGGGTGTGGGTGGGTGGGTGTGAGTGTGTATGATATGCCCAACCGAAGGCGGTATAGGGCTGATTCCCCAGAAGAGAGTGTTGACATTCCCATATGCGAAACCCCATGCTGAGCTGAGTGCGGGCATTGCTTCGCCGCCGACACTGGGGGACAATGCTATGACAGATGCTCGCAAGACATTGGGCATTTTCCTCATCTTGTGCACGTGTTTCAAGTATATTTAAAATCTGATAGCTTTTGGCGGAGGATCTTTCTTTGGCACATCTGTACAAGCATCTGTGTTTTTACAGACAGCCGACTTTCCAACGTAGTGTGCATACCAGTCGGCGTGCGCTCCCGGATGCAAGAGCAATGTTCCCGCACACAGCAAAATGGACGACTTCTCGACTATTGCTTTCATCCAGAAAGAATAAAGTTCAAAACGTGCGAGCCGCGGTCCCTCTGTGTGAGCCGCAGTGAGCCGCAGTTCGTCTATGTGAGTTGTCCTCTGATCCATAGTTCCTCTATGTGAGCTGCCATGTCTCTGAGGGCCGTCGCCCCTCTATGTGAGCTGCCATGTCTCTGTGAGCCGTCGCCCCTCTATGTGAGCTGCCATGTTTCTGTGAGCCGTCGCCCCTCTACGTGAGCTGCCATGTCTCTGTGAGCCGTCGCCCCTCTTTGTGAGCTGCCATGACTCTGTGAGCCGTCGCCCTCTATGTGAGTTGCCATGTCTCTGTGAGCCGTCGCCCCTCTATGTGAGCTGCCATGTCTCTGTGAGCCGTCGCCCCTCTATGTGAGCTGCCATGTCTCTGTGAGCCGTCGCCCTCTATGTGAGCTGCCATGTCTCTGAGGGCCGCAGCGGTCTGCGGCACAAACCTGACGGACCGGGTCAAAGAGTTGGTGTTGGGCGTGACCTCGAGGGCCGAGGCGGAGGCCACCGCCCTCGGCGCCTCCTGCTCCTCCTCCTCTTCCTCTTCCGACGAGCTGGGGTCAATCATCCTGCCGGTGGAAAGTATAGCGTCAGCAGGCGAGTCCAGAGCAGCGTGATGAGATTAAAGCACAATAGATGCGGCGGATAAACAGCGGAGAAACCCTCGTCATAATGAGAGGAACCTGCTGTCGAGAAGCACGTCAGACGCAGCGACACATGGGCGGTCTCGGAACTTGAAGGCGATATCCCGCCTTCTGTGAAGAGGTTCCCCTGTGAAAACTCTGGCCCCTTTGTGTGAGCCCTGGAAGCAGTGCGGCCCATGCAAAGACAAGCCGCCACAGGGGGACCCGTCGTTCCAGAGTCCTCTGAGATCATGTACTCATGTAGTAAACGGATGTGAACAACGCTTTACACGCAGTCAATGAGGAAGAAGAGCCCGGAGAGAAGGCAGTACCGCAGACGCCGAGCGCCCTCTGTGTCGGGTGTGTCATGTTCGGGTGATGGAGGACCTTTGTTCAGCTGCCAGGGAACGGAACCAGCCACACTGAGCTGGCCAAAAAAACCTCACTTGTCAGACCCGGAAGCACAGTTTACGGCACCACAAATTGGCCGCCTGCTGAGAGACACCACACGGTGCTAGCGGCCCTACATTAGCGATGTTGAATACCCCTGTTCTCGCTCACTGGTGCATCAAGCCGAGGGATGCGGGGCGTGGCGACGCAGCAGCCACCGCTCTGCACCACAGGGAGAGGTGCAGAGCGTGGCGACGCAGCAGCCAACGCTCTGCACCACACAGAGGGATGCGGGGCGTGGTGACGCAGCAGCCACCGCTCCAAATGAAGCGGAGGGATGTAAGGCGTGGCGACGCAGCAGCCACCACCCCAAACGACGCGGAGGGATGTGGGGCGTGGCGATGCAGCAGCCACCGCTCTGAACCACACGGATGGATGCAGGGTGTGGCGGTGCAGCAGCCACCGCTCCGAACCAAACGGATGGATGCGGGGTGTGGCGATGCAAATGCTACCGCTCCGAACCGTCCGGCCATTTGATACTCAGCGGAGGGCAACAGGATGCTGCGCGGCGGACCAGGAAGACCCGGAGATGCGTGGCTCGGCGGCTCGGCTCGGCGGCTCGGCTCGAGTTATCAGTTATCGTGCAAAACGAAATATTTCTGGGTGTCATGGTGCGTGAGGTGTACGAACAGCATAGCTGTGATCATAAGACGCATCCCGGCGAAGGTCGCTTTGTTGCAAGCAAATCAGTGAATGGCTTAATCGGAGGACTGCAGTTATAGCTTCAGCTCCACTCTTCGCGGTAAGATGGGTAATCGGTGTGGGTGACGTGCAAACTACGAATACATTCCCGCTTGTAGCGAATGTGGATGGCGGTCTCTCCAAAGAAAAGGCAATGTCTAGGATTGCCCTGGGTAATGAACCAGTATTGCAAATAAATCCGACCTAATGAAGCCGCCTTTGTAAATATTGCGTCATTTGCGGCTGACTAAACAAATTGTCTACCTCATCGCGCACCGCGGTACAGTGACGCGTGTTGGCAGCAATGCGATTCCGGCCAGCTGACCTTGCAGGTCACGCCATCGCTGCGGTAGCACGAACCACCCCAGCCCAGCTGTTTAACGAAGCTCGGAAGGTCGCATTATGTTCGGTGTCGCTCACTGGTGAGCCTCGCAGCCGCTGATTGGACGGCCGGCTACCAATCAGCTCACGCAGGCAGAGAGCGGACGTTGTCTGGTGTTCTGGCCGGATGAACCGAACTCGCGCGAGCCAAATGGCGGAAAGGCTGCAATCTCGGCGCGCTCGAACAACCAGTTTTCTACAGACATGTAGAAAGAAAAGACAATATAAATATAACCTGGCTTTAAAATTTACGCTCGATGCTGTTGCCAATCGTTTGTATTTGCTTTCTTTATCTCCCCATCACTTTATTTCTGAATGTGTGTGTGTGTGTGTGTGTGTGTGTGTGTGTGCGTGTGTGTGTGTGTGTGTGTGTGTGTGTGTGTGTGTGTGTGTGTGTGTGTGTGTGTGTGTGTGTGTGTGTGCGTGTGTTTGTGTGTGTGTGTGTGTGCTGAATGTGTGTATGTGCCTGTGCTACCTCAAGTCACCTGAGCATGCTTGCCTTTCACCCTTCTACCTTACTGAAGTCTGTCCCGAGATTCGGGATAGTAAGTACCATTACTTGCGCATTCAAATCTCGAGGCATAAATGTGTTAATACTGGTAGTGGGCTGCACACCATATCAAAGACCAGCAAGAATAATGTATTTAACATCTGAACAGATTTGGGGGAAGCAATACTGGTGGACTGCAGTCGCTCTTGGCACTGGTTATTTTTCATGATCTCTTCAGAGTTTCATGAAAATCGCTACCGATGGAAAACATAACTAAGGACGGCATTCTAAATAAATTCATTGCATAAATACTGCACTCTTCATTCAATCAGCTCATTTCGCCTTTAATGGCAGAAGGTGACAAGGTTTTGCAATTTTCAGTTTATAATATCGATGTTAGTCGCTTTGCCGTGGCTGGAGAGGGCAGGCATTCCTGGTTATCTATTCTTGGGCGACTGCGTAGACTAAAAACCGTCTGAGTGAAAGTCAGAGCAATTTAGGAGTGGTACTGCAGCCCCAGCCTCTCCGCCCAGATGTATAGCCTGCCTCATGCTTTCCTCCCAGGTAATGCAAACGTGACGCCCCAGAGGACGCGAATGACGTACAGGTGACTAGGTATCGTGGCAGGAGTCAGCGCACACACGGATCGGCGTGGGTGTACAGATGACCACAGGTACCGCGGCAGGAGTCAGCGCACACACGGCTCGGCGTGGGTGTACAGATGACCACAGGTACCGTGGCAGGAGTCAGCGCACACACGGATCGGTGTGGGTGTTCAGGTGACCACAGGTACCGTGGCAGGAGTCAGCGCACACACGGATCGGTGTGGGTGTTCAGGTGACCACAGGCACCGTGGCAGGAGTCAGCACACACACGGATCGGTGTGGGTGTTCAGGTGACCACAGGTACCGTGGCAGGAGTCAGCACACACACTGCTCAGTGTGGGTGTACAGGTGACCACAGGTACCGTGGCAGGAGTCAGCGCACACACGGATCGGTGTGGGTGTTCAGGTGACCACAGGTACCGTGGCAGGAGTCAGCGCACACACGGATCGGTGTGGGTGTTCAGGTGACCACAGGCACCGTGGCAGGAGTCAGCGCACACACGGCTCGGCGTGGGTGTACAGATGACCACAGGTACCGTGGCAGGAGTCAGCGCACACACGGATCGGTGTGGGTGTTCAGGTGACCACAGGTACCGTGGCAGGAGTCAGCGCACACACGGATCGGTGTGGGTGTTCAGGTGACCACAGGCACCGTGGCAGGAGTCAGCACACACACGGATCGGTGTGGGTGTTCAGGTGACCACAGGTACCGTGGCAGGAGTCAGCACACACACTGCTCAGTGTGGGTGTACAGGTGACCACAGGTACCGTGGCAGGAGTCAGCGCACACACGGATCGGTGTGGGTGTTCAGGTGACCACAGGTACCGTGGCAGGAGTCAGCACACACACTGCTCAGTGTGGGTGTACAGGTGACCACAGGTACCGTGGCAGGAGTCAGCACACACACGGATCGGCGTGGGTGCGCAGGTGACCACAGGTACCGTGGCAGGAGTCAGCACACACACGGATCGGCGTGGGTGCGCAGGTGACCACAGGTACCGTGGCAGGAGTCAGCGCACACACGGATCGGTGTGGGTGTACAGATGACCACAGGTACCGTGGCAGGAGTCAGCACACACACGGATCGGTGTGGGTGTTCAGGTGACCACAGGCACCGTGGCAGGAGTCAGCACACACACACGGATCGGTGTGGGTGTTCAGGTGACCACAGGTACCGTGGCAGGAGTCAGCACACACACGGATCGGTGTGGGTGTTCAGGTGACCACAGGTACCGTGGCAGGAGTCAGCACACACACGGATCGGTGTGGGTGCGCAGGTGACCACAGGTATCGTGGCAGGAGTCAGCACACACACGGATCGGTGTGGGTGTTCAGGTGACCACAGGTACCGTGGCAGGAGTCAGCACACACACGGATCGGTGTGGGTGTTCAGATGACCACAGGTACCGTGGCAGGAGTCAGCACACACACACGGATCGGTGTGGGTGTTCAGGTGACCACAGGTACCGTGGCAGGAGTCAGCACACACACACGGATCGGTGTGGGTGTTCAGGTGACCACAGGTATCGTGGCAGGAGTCAGCACACACACACGGATCGGTGTGGGTGTACAGATGACCACAGGTACCGTGGCAGGAGTCAGTGCACACACGGATCGCCGTGGGTGCGCAGGTGACCACAGGTATCGTGGCAGGAGTCAGCACACACACGGATCGGTGTGGGTGTGCAGGTGACCACAGGTACCGTGGCAGGAGTCAGCGCACACACGGATCGGTGTGGGTGTACAGGTGACCACAGGTATCGTGGCAGGAGTCAGCACACACACGGATCGGTGTGGGTGTTCAGATGACCACAGGTACCGTGGCAGGAGTCAGCACACACACGGATCGGCGTGGGTGTACAGGTGACCACAGGTACCGTGGCAGGAGTCAGCACACACACTGCTCGGTGTGGGTGTACAGGTGACCACAGGTACCGTGGCGGGATTCAGCGCACACACGGATCGGTGTGGGTGTACAGATGACCACAGGTACCGTGGCAGGAGTCAGTGCACACACGGATCGGTGTGGGTGTACAGATGACCACAGGTACCGTGGCAGGAGTCAGTGCACACACGGATCGGTGTGGGTGTTCAGGTGACCACAGGTACCGTGGCAGGAGTCAGCACACACACGGATCGGCGTGGGTGTACAGATGACCACAGGTACCGTGGCAGGAGTCAGTGCACACACGGATCGCCGTGGGTGCGCAGGTGACCACAGGTATCGTGGCAGGAGTCAGCGCACACACGGATCGGTGTGGGTGTACAGGTGACCACAGGTATCGTGGCAGGAGTCAGCGCACACACGGCTTGGCGTGGGCGTGGCAGGCTCCACTGGCCAGGTGTGCACTCTTGAGCAGACACCTGTGCCCTTGACAGGTCGCGCGGTGCGGGCAAGGCACTAGGCGCGGACTGAACGGGCAGGCACCGGGCACTGAAAGGGCAGGTACTAGGCGTCGGACGGGTGCTGGGCGGAGGCGAGTTGTCCGAAAAAAGTTTCAGTTTGCAGAGTTTCCTATGCCTCTGGATCCCAATGAGGAAATGCATAGTTTTACCGAATACACGTAAGATCCCTTAGCAAAAATTTAGTTCAGGGGCGATGTATTTAATGTTACCTCGCAAAGAACAGATGCGATCACCCTTCGGAAAAATATACGTTTGGCCTATAAAACTGGTGCCAGATCGTTTTTCCGCAAAGGCGACGGCAAAGGATGGTAAATAATGCTCCCTGCATACCACGTTGACATTTTATGATGACTTTTCAAACTTTAGGCGTAAAAATATCGCCTCAATTTCAATGAAAATGTAAGACACCAAGACTAGAATGCACTTGTAATCAAACTTTCTTATTTTGCGATTCTTGAACTACAGCTGAAATGGTCCCCATGAATCTCACGTCCTCCCTATGTTGGCTACCATTCGTTTCAAGTGCACATCAGATTATTGACGAACGGACCCGATGAAGGGCGAAAAAATAGGCTCAGGCCTTACAACGTATAATTATTACGGCAGCCTTCCCCAAATTTATTTTGCGAAACTATGCGCCTGGTTTGGAAATAACGCATAGACGACGCGAAGTGAATATGCGATAGTGCTGACTCTTTGTATCATGGGCGGTCTTATTCTTCCACGTGCCATTGACTAGCGGGTCATGTAGCACTCATGAATAGCAACCTCCAAGTCAACAGGTTCCAAACAGTGCAGTGGTAAAGAAACTGCGGGGCCTCCAGGGAGAGAAGGAATTTGAAAGTTGTTTTCTTATAGAAGTTCGAACTACATGCATGCATGCACAACTCAGTATTTACAACTATATGCTTACTCACCGCTTGCACACGATCTTTTGGCTGTTTTTAAAATGAATAATGAAAAGCTTCTATCGAAATTTAAAGACCAATTGTGACGGAATCCCCTGAACCTTTCCTGCAATTGTGGCGGGATCCGCTGAACCTTTCCTGCAATTGTCGCGGGATCCGCGGAAACTTTCCTGCAATTGTGACGGGATCCGCTGAACCTTTCCTGCAATTGTGACGGGATCCGCGGAAACTTTCCTGCAATTGTGGCGGGATCCGCTGAATCTTCCTTGCAATTGTGACAGGATTCGCTGGACCTTTCCTGCAACTTGCAAGCGAAGTGAAACTATTCGGTGGATGGTGCGAAATGGCCGCACTTATGTGAAAATTGGTAACGTCCTACAATTATCCGATGACACTTTTCATGAAGGTACCTTTACCACCCGGCTGGTGTTCTTCCTTCTTACCAGAACACCGTGACTATGGTATGGTGCTTAACGCGTCGTTCCGGCGTCATGCGACTGTCTCGTTGCTTACGTTCGGGACAAACCACCACGTGACTTCGATTTACACCTAAGGCATCAATTTCCTCGAATACATGGGAAAGCGCACCACCGGGCGAGTGTGGAATGGCTTGACATCGCATGCCAACATCTCCATTGCAATTCGGTCGACGGAATGGGGTAAAATTCATTAGAGTTGTGGGCACTTGTGTAACGCGGTCAGGTCAAAACCACCAGCCCTGCCGCCGACAATCGCCGAGAACTAACTTTAACGGCACCCCATCAACTTATTCCTTCAGAGGTCAAACTGACCACAACATACCAACTGCCACGCTTGTCCAGTTTCATCATGTGGATACCATCCTCGAGGAAGAACTACGTTGAGCTAGACTTTAACAAATCAAGGTGATGCTTGTTCACCACTTTAATGTATTGAGACTCAATGCATGTGAAATACGTGCAAAAATAATGCATTATTCGGTAAAGCTTCGGGCGCCTGTGAAGAGTTCACCAACGCGATGGCTCCCATCTTAACGGTTTCCATGTCAAAAAGCATGCTGAATGGATCGGAGACCACGCATGGCAAACGTAATAGGGAATTAACTTTGTCTTTTGAGGACAGAGTTTGCCCCATGTATCACGAAATGTCCAAGTTGAGCATGCATGTTTTCAAGTAGTCCTCAGAAGTCCTGTATACCTATTATGGTTGTGAACAATGGTGTGTTGCCGAGCCGTAACTTATTAACCTCGTTCTCATGCAGGCATTTGTTTGGATTTTTAGCCCTAAAGAACCCTAACTTTTAACCCCGTTTTCAAACAGCGACATCTATTTGGGTTTTAGCTCGAATTACATCAGTTGAATAAGGTTATGTTCAAGTCAGTTTGACCTCTTTATTTCGTCAAGTCCGCCGGGTTATCCCCGTCGGCCTGGACCAAAGTGACCAACGGAGCGTCAATCGCCTTGCAACACGCGACAGTTTGAAAATGGAAATAGATGAACGCATACTTCGCAGGCATAAAGCGCACTCCAATTTCATGCGTGACGATCGCTAAGAGTTCAGATTCGAATATTTGGCAATCTGTCTGTTAATTCGGTCTGTCTGTCTGTGTGCATCTTCCTGGCGCGTCGTCCCCAGACGGTCACGTCACATGCCACCAAGCCCTCGCGGTCGGACACGCTCTCATAGGGCGGACTCGTCCGGACCGGGTTGGACACAATCGGGGCCGCGGGGCATGCGACACTTTTTGCCCCCGATGACCCGCAAAACATGCGTTGGTCGGGCCAAAAGTCGCAGAAACGAGCACGGAACAATCAGCCGGTGAGAACATCGCCACCGACGTGAGCCACTGCCGGGCTTTTGGGGCCGCGCTGGCGCAATGTGGCAGATCTGCTTGTGCGGCGTGCACGGCACGGCACGGCACGTGATGTTTATGTCGGCGTCGCACCGATTTGTTCCATTTCAGACGCCCAATGCCGCGTCAATAGAACCCAGCCGACGTCCGGCCTCCCGGAAAAGCTGCGCCGCCTGTCAGCCGACACCAGGGGATGGTGAGAGCGTGGGGGATGTGGGACGGCAGGACGCAGCTGCGAGCGCCCGCTCCCCGGCCTCCCGCCGCTTCACGGGATGGAGATCCCCGTCTCTGCGGAGGCGTACAAACGGAATCACTCAGGTCGGCCAGATGTGGCGCCGGCCCGGTTCGGCCATAGATCGCTGACGGCTGCGCTGGATAAATCCGTCGCCATCCGACAGCTACCACGGGAAAAACGTCCTGGTACGTCCTGATAGCGTATAAGCTATTCTCCCAGTTCTGTCACCGTGTGATGGCCGGTCCGTAAGGGTGCCAGGGCTCTTCGCCTCGCTCAGAAACCACTGAACTGAGATTTGCAGACCACTGCGCCGGCACTGGCGACCCCATTGTTCCACTGAAAGAGGCCATTCGGTGATATTGCCCTGGATATTGACGACACACTTGGACGTCATAGAGTCGCTCGATGCTTGGTCGGCGTGGAACGCCGAAGAGGCCGGAGGTACAAACACGCGGGGCACGGGATTGCCTGCAGAGCTTCGCGCTGCAATAGCAGCGGAACATGACGCTTTGTGGTGCCGAACGATGCTTCCTTTCCACATATGCAGCAGTCCCAATGCAACATGAGTGTTTTAAAGCACAAATTGCCTTGCATGGGTTGCAATTTCCTTTGCTTATTCCTCATCACAGCGTGTTGTAAGCGTCTTATCAGTACGATATGACATTAACTTGAGCTGTCTTCTTTACTTGCATTTTGTGCTCTATAGGTATGAGCTCTATGTAGTGTGCAGCACAGCCATAGCATAAACTGTCATAGCATTGTAGGTAGAGTTCTAAGCTGCACGCCATGATTGCAATCCAACAACGATTTTATCATTTTCTGACTCAAGGTCAAGAAGAACGGCGTCCGCGTCGTCTCCCAGTAACCAGAAGTGCAACGTCTTTGTCGTTGCATTATCTTTGCTACCCCTTCTGACGTCACATCGCAGAGCAGAGCTCATGCGCAAGAACTCAGTATCTGATACAATGCTCGATCAGAACTGTTGCGTGTTACAACACACGTATGTGTCATGGCACAACAGACATGAGCATGGATTACCTATATCTGGCATTGCCTCGTTGGTCTCCTCGTAGGTAAATGTATGTGTACAGAGGCGGTGCCACCAGGGGACGAGAGGGGCAGCAGCCCCATTTTCTAACGAGGCCAAGCGTATCTTTTGCCCCCTTCAAATGTCGTGAGGGCCCATTATACTCACAGGAGGCTCTAGATGACCAACACAGAACATATCATCTAACCTTATATACGCAAGGGTCCACGAACGGTACGCATGAGACACTATCTACCCTGTAAGAGGTTCAGATATCCAGTATCCGACACTTCTGGTCGAGAGGGAACCCCTAATGAATCAAACGAAGCTACATCACACACTTAGAATATCGCATAAAAAAACACAAAAAGCTTCTCCAGCCCAAAAGGAGGCCTCACATGGAAAAAACGGAGACTGCACCAGGCCAGGAGGAAGTTCTAGTCATACAAATATATAAGGGCCAATGGCTCCTCTTAAAAGAGTGGGCGAAATTCGTGAGATTTTTTTCGGTAGGGGTCTGGATAGGAAACTCCACATGTGCTTAGAATACAATATACTTACAATCTGACCCCCGCTGAGATCTCGGGAACTAAGAAACACAGAAACGCCAAGTTCATAGGGTGTGTTAGCTGTACGTGAACTCACTAAGGTCAAAGTTTGAGGTTCCTAGGTCATGACCTTCGGTTCAGGTAAGGCTAAACAAGGTTCAATTCAAAGGTTGGTCTCCAAAGGGCCCCAGAACCTACATAACTGTTTCTAAGCAAAAGGTCGCATGCTCATTTAAGGCCAGTGGCCTTGTTTGACCTTTTGAAGGTCGTGGTGACAATCATACAAGATTGCTGTGAGTTTTGCATTTGAATAAGCGACAAAGATCACGCTAGGCAGTATGTTCCTAAAACAAAGTGCTGTCCTGAGTCATTTTAGGTAAATGACCTATTCTGACTTCTAAGAAGCCCATGAAAGATGTAAAATGCAGTTCCTGCTATCAACAAATTCGACATGAGCACCAGAAACTATCCCACACAGCAAGCCCTAACGTAACAAACAGGTTGGCTTTGATCTTGGTCTGACCTTCACACATGAACTTAGGTCAATGCAATTTACTCATTCAATTGCTGTGTTGCCTAAGAAAGCACCTCAGAGATGTATGGCTTCGTCTAACACTTCGTTGTCGCATCAGATTGAACGACTCCTTTAAAACTGACTTCGCCGAAACCATGGCCTGACTTTGACCTGCCATAGGTCAACGACCTTACAAGGTACGTATAAACACTTAAATTTTATACCAAACGATTTGCTATTCAACTGTCGACAGCTATGCAAAATTTGGCGCGTCCACGGCACGCCGTTCGGAAACCATTCTGGAAAAACATTCGCGGAGGTCAATTTGACCCCCACCCAAGCGCACGGTAACTTAATACGCCTGCCTTCCTCCATCGCAGTTTGCTGCATGCGCGATATAAACATCTTCGTTCAGGAAGGTTTTAGGGTCATTGCCCTGGAACGTCGCTGCCGAGCACCAGTCACGGTGCACACCGGTCTGGCGAACTGCAGTCCGACCATCACGCGTGAGACACGGCGTTCCGTCGCGATGCCGCCCCATGCTGACGCGCACGGCGTTCCGTCGCGATGCTGCCCCATGCTGGCGTGTACGGGGTTCCGTCGCGATGCTGTCCGATGCCGACGTGTCTAAACGGCGGCTGAGCTGACTTGCGACATTCTAGACCTCTTGCGACATTCTAGACCTCAGGCGAGCTCAATACAAACTATCAAGCTGGGATTAAACCTGGCTGAACAAAGCGGTACGCTGACGCGTAGCTTTACAGGGCAATGAAAAAGCACACGCGCGGACCAACATGGCGTATAAGGTTCCGTTGATACGGCTTTGGTCTGGAAGGGCACCAGAGCCTCGGTGCATGGGACGCAAATGTTATCCTGTCGTGAATGTGCCACCGAATCCCCAAGAGAAAGCAAGTTTTCTTTATGAAATGCCAACACGCCGGAAGGGCAGATAAAATAGCATTCAAATCTTGGAGATTTTGCGCATCCGTTGTTGGCTGAAAAGTCCACGCTAACATTTTCCATGAATACAACTATTAGCTATGTAAGCTTTAGCTTGGACGTCGATGTTTTTCCTGGAGCTAGCGTCCCTAGATACCATTCATAGAAGCAGGAAGTCAGCACAACAGTACTGGACATACCGCCATACATTAAGCCTTGTTGAGTGCAAAAGACAAAGTCTAACTGCCGGGCACTCTGCAATCGTCCGTGCTTTATGGTCGTTGTGTCAAAGCCTGCTCAGTGTGCAAACGATGTGAAGTGCCCTTCTACACGCTACCGTTATTTGACAGGGGCCTCGTTAGGTACCTCAACTGAAATGAGACGAAAAGCACAACAAATAGGAGCGAAACCCACGACATATCTTCAGAATGTGTAAGTATAACCAGTAAATTTTACTCTGGAGGCGTTTTTGTTTTGCCATCCTGTACTTATGTGTTATTTTACGGTGGCGGTAAGCTAGGATTAGGTCCCACTACACCAAATTGCAAACCTTAATCGGCGAAGAGGTGACAGCATCACTTCCTGAACACAAGGTTTCGGCTATTTTGATAGACATGACGACAAATGATGAGCTTGACTTCCGTTTATTCTTCTTTTGGGCCATTCATTTCAGATTTTGTATCAAATAGCGAGTAAGACCCAATCTAACAATGCTAGAGTGACCACGTCTATTATGTAAAGGCTATTCTTTCTACCAGCAAAAAAAACGTCCAGGCTTACAAGAAAGATTCAACGCGTACCCACTAAATAATAGTGCTCAATGGAGACGAAGCGCTCAGAAACCAAGCCGGATTCCGCCGCGGCTTTAAGCCGGAGTCCGCCATGACTCTAGGCCAGAGTCCGCCGCGGTTCTAAGCCTGAGTCCGCCGCGGATCTAAGCCGTCACTTTTCACCGGTTCCGAATGTGCTCTGCTCCGCAGTGTAATACCTCAATACTTGCGTAGTTCGCTTTGGTATCCCTGTGTTAGAACAACGCACCTGCGCGCATGCCACACGACTGAACGCAATCCAGCACGTCCGCCAGTGTCGCAGCGCTGGGGCGGCGCACTGCTGACTCTGCGGGGGCGAGCAGCCGCCGCCGGCGTCCCGCCCGCGAGCTTTGGACACCCACCTGGCGGCGACCTGGGGGCAGCCCCGGACGGGGCGGAGCTGGCGCTGGCGTTGGCCGGACAATCACACGGTCGCAGCGGACCCCGCCACGTCGGCGTCCGAGCCGCACATGCGGCACACGGGAGGGCAGCGCGAGTGCCGCGAGGCTGACGGCGGGCGCGGCGCAACGCGGACGGCCGCTCTAGCCGCGCCGGCCGTCGTCGGCGCCCGCCGGCGCCGCCGGCACAAGATGGCGGCGGCGCCGATCGATGCCGCCAACGGCCTTGGTGCCGAGATAAGCGGACGGCGCGACCGGAGGCACGCTGCTATCGGCGGCTTCAGGTCACCCACCGGCGCAGGCCTGTCTGCTGAACGAGCTCGCTTACCGCCCCAGCGGTGTCTGCGACGCGTGGCTGCTTGCTGGCGTAGCGGTGTCTACGAGTAGGGACCACCTGCCGGCGTAGCCCTGCGGCATTTGCCAGCCATAGTCGCTCATCTACACAGCGGTAGCTGCAGGCCATGGTCGCCTATCTGCACAGCAGTAGATGCGAACTATGATCGCTTGTTTGCACAGCGGTAGCTGCAGGCCGTGATCGCTTATCTACACAGCGGTAGCTGCGAGCTATGATCGCTTAGCTGCATAGCGGTAGCTGCGAGTTATAATCGCTTACCTGCACTGCGGTACCTGCAAGCTATAACAGCTCACAAGTAAGGCAGTATCTATGCGCGCGCAATGCTCAGTCACCAGCAGGGCAGTAGCTGCAATGCCTGACCGCTTACCAGTACAGCAATATCTGCGCTTACCGGAACGGCGCTATATGTGTGCCATGACCGCTTACGGCTTAGCGAGCGCCTCCGAATCGTTACCGCTGGCCGGCACGGTGGCGTCTCTGGCGCAGCGTTATCCGCGACTCGCGGCAGTCTACCGTCGCGGCGGCAGCGGGGGGACCTCCGCCGACCGGAATGTCGGAGCCATGAGTCTTCTCCATGCCGCGGAATCTGCCGGTCGTAAAGTCTCAGGCGCCTGCCACAAATGTTGAGCATGTGAACTCACACATGCTGGAGCTGCCGGCCTTCCCTCGCCAGCGTCTTGGAGCTGCCGGCGCTTGCGGGGCTTTGCCACATAGACGCGAGGCCATCTTTTCCAGCGTTTCGGACGTTTGGATCATTGTTTATCAGTACCATTGAATCGGGCATCGCATGCAGTTTCAGTCCACATGTTGTGTCATTACACTTTCACATTTGATCAGTTGTCCTCCAAAAACCAAATGTGATAAATTTCGGCACTGAGTGTCTGTATGAGTCAAGCTGGATCAATATAGGCACTAGAGCGGATCTATGAATACACAGATCCGAGGATGACGCTCCAACGATGTTTGTCACGGAACGTGCCCAGAAAATGGCTGTTTTCAATCCTGATCCATCCCAATGTGTTGTTTGGTGCAGCCGCGATCATGAGGGCATCCAGGACGCCACCACTCCGCAGGGGTCTTGTATCGGTGTTATTTTCTTCCTTTTTGTGGGCACCCTGGTACCAACAAGGGACACCCCTAAATTTCGACCATATCGCACAGCATGTGCAACGATAGCCTAAAATGTAATGAGTGGAAATAACGAGCTAAAATGCGGCCATTAGAAGTGCATCCAGCACTTTATCTTTTAAGCACAGGTGGGTGTGGGAAGTGTACGTATCTAAACAAAATTAGAACGGAAAGCGCACGGAGCCGGTCTGCTCCTCCCACCATTAGCAGCACGCCATTCACGCACTGGTCAATGGGTTTCGCAGGCGGAAATCAACAAAACAACAAACGAATGCATATATTAGATCGGCCGAGTAAGCTTTCGGAATACCGCACCGATGGGAAAACTTAGGGATTAGAAAACCTGTGGAAATTTCGGCCCCACAGTGATTTTTAACAGCCACGCCTGTGCGCCTTCTCATCTACTGCTAATGAGCACGCCAGGCGTAAGTATGCGTAACACGGCGACTGGATATTGACGGAGTTGATCAAGTTCTTGATTCCGGCTGTGCCTGGCCGGACACCTGGATCTGGTAGGCAATGCGGGGTAGCCCGATCCCATAATGTTTTCTACTGGCTTTGGGACATCGTAGTGTAGTATCTGCCTGCATCATATGATATTACCTGAATTTCATCACCATTTCCCTGTGGCACGGTGCCGTATTACTTATAACGTCTTAGCAAACGACCGAGCAATGTAGTTCCTCTTAAACAATGATATTTTTAGTTTTATTCCGGCCCCGGCCCAAAATACCGTCAGAGTGATATGCTCAGCACGCATTCGACTGCAGTCAACCGGGATTTTGCCGAGCCGGGCTACAAGGTCGCAATGCTGTATGCAAGTGAGAAAATATCAAGATATCGAAATCTGGTGGAAAAACCGGTCGCCGAGCAAGCATTGCTTTACACCAGACAGTGACGCAGCCTTGTAAGATCCTGGAGTTGGGGAGGACTCCGCGGGACCGAAGGCCCAAGACCTTTTTGGCAGTTTAAGACGCCCGTAGGCCTTCTAAAACCATCAAAGAATGGTTCTCCAACATGAGAACAAGGTCCTGAGCTTAAAAGGTCCACCAAGTTCAAACACAGGCGCTCTGAGCGACGAAGAGGGGCTACCTGGGGTGAAAGGACCCCCGTACTCTATTGTGACCCTCACTTAGGTGGCAAACTGGCTACGTAACTGACACCAGGGCAGTGCTGTCAGGGTCCTGCAACAAGCGATGCTTAGCAAGCATTCAGAACCCAAATAACTATCCTTGCATTTGATTTGGTTAAGCTTCCGTTACTGACATATTTGGCATTCTAATGCAGTTTTTGCTTGGCATGACACTTCCAATGTCAGAAAACCCCGCTATAAACTGAAACGATTTGTGTAATGATGTATAAGCACATCAGGTGTGTGAAAAGTCACGCTGCGGCGCAAATGCAAAACAAAAACGTCACGCCGTTTCGCAGAAGGGCTTGCGTCTTTTTGCCTTTCCACCACGGAATAAACGGAGTCAACCTTCTCCATATGATTAATGTCTCTCTGTGTGATCCGTAATCTATACCTACTGATTCGCACTTTTCATCACCTGCAATTCGAATATCAGTTGCCGCATGCTAAATAAGCACACATAATGCATTCCGAGGGCTGGAAGTGCTTACCTGGGGTAATGCCGCAAATGCGTCCAGTATTTCCTCAAACGCATTGCCAAAGCACTTCGCTGAAATGTCAAACGATTGGAGATAATTGACCGCAAATGAATGTGAATCTCTGCCCACAGAAGGCTACAAATCCACGAAGCACGAGCGCAAACCTTGAATCCGACCTTATCTGATTCATGGCGGAGGAAATGAGAATCTCTGGCATTGTCAAATCATGCCAGCAACCAAAGGAACGGCGGTTTACTGACACGCGAAGCATATCAGCCAGATGAAATGGTGGGCGGTAACAGCTCCGAGGACCGTGCCGGGCACGCGCATGACTGGTTTTTGGGCACGGGGCCGCCGGAAGAAGTGTCATGAGTCCCAGGGGGGTGATGTCGGCTGCTGGCATCGCCGAGTGCCGCAGTGCGGATACGCGAATCCCACTGGATCCAGTATGCATGGAATTCGGGCAACCAGTGCCGCGGGGAACTTCAGCGCGTCATCGCGCCCACGGCAATGACTGCAGGCTTCGGTACTTCAAAAAGAGCCGTGCTTCCTTCCCCACTCTCCCATGCTCCTACCCGCAAGGCACTCGCCGACGTGTAAGTTGCGTGTAATCTCGGTGATAAGGCCAACTTATTTTATTAAAAGTCCTCTCGAAGGGTATCCCCTCCAGTAAAAAAAAAACTTGAGTGTAACGCTTCTCCGCCACCAAAAAAAAAAGAAGTTTTCTTTCACAAGACCATTTCTTCTCTCCGGAAGCGCAACCGGGCCAGGCGAGGTCTGCAAATAACATGCCGTAGTTCACTGATGAAGATGAGCATCAAGTGCAACCACCGACACCGGCCATGTGTCAAATTCGCCTATTTAGGCGATAGGTTACCAATGCGAGTTTTGTAATCGTAAAGGAGGCCGTTTGTGGCCACCCTTTTACACTTTGCGATGTGTTTTCGGTGTTTTTGCTTGCAGTGATTCGGTTAAGTTAGAAATCGAGTGCCAAACATTCTTTCAGCTCCAAGTACCTTGGTAGTTGTCCGTGCGCCTGTCCGCAGATGTCCAATTTTGCGTACAGAAATACGCAATGAATGCTGATGGATCCCTTCCGCCACGCGGCACGCCTGGCCTGCCCAGCCCATGTCCGACTCGGCGAGAGGCCCTGATCGACCATGCCGGCCGTCCTTGGGCCACGCCCCGCTCCGCCTCCTCCGCATCGGTCAACCGCCGGAGGTCGCCCGCGTGCGTTGTCAGCACGCACCGGCTGCGGCGCGTCTGACCTCTGCAGGCAGTACAGCCACGTCCACGCGTGTCTGCTGACCGACACACGTGGACGTGGCGGCGACGGACACACGTGCACTTGGCGGCACGACCAGCTGAAGTCTGTAGCTGCTGATGTGGACGCCGACAGTGCAGAAGTGTGATCCGTCTGTCAGTATACAACGGGCGCATTGGTTCTTCAAGGGAATGCGTCACTTTTCGGGCATATTTCAAAGCATTCTCTTGTAAAGCCCATCACCCATTGTGTCCAATAAAAGCGCTGGTGAATACCACTACAGCACAAAAGAGGCATAAAAGGCAAATTAATTTTGATTAATTCGAGTTCAAATAACGCAGTCAACGTTTTATCTATCAAAGCCCATCGAAAACACGTGCTCTTCAAGGGCAGCCGTTACTGATGGTCTCTCTCTACATTCGGTGAAAAAGGGTTTGGCTATTATCGGGTCTCATCTCCTTAATATCATCATCAGATCTGTAATTGCATGCATGTTTCCCAATGCCTGGAAATTAGCTCGCGTTACGCCTGCTCACAAATATTGAGACCAATAACATATACCGATAAAATCTGGAGGCCGACACTGTCGCCGGGGCAGCATGCTTACCCTGGAGGCCGACACTGTCGCCGGGGCAGCATGCTTACCC